>NW_010365163.1:242102-255547 GCF_000414095.1 Morus notabilis
GGGGAGAGGGGAGGGAGAAGGAGGAAGAGAGAGAGAGAGAGAGAGAGAGAGAGAATACACCCACCATTACTTTTATGGTGTGGGGGGAATGGGAAATGCCACAAACTTGGAGAGTAGTAGATGGCACTCACAGCACCAAGTGAACTATCTCCACCAATATCACAAGATTTGTTATATTCATTGTACATTTGGGTTTTCTTTCCATGCATGATTATAATGTAGCTTTGGTTTGTAGAAATTTTGTAGTTGTGAACGTTATTTTCATTTCGGGCGATACATTTTTGGCCTATCTTTGTGCCATCACCATCGATATCACTGCCCCTGCAACTCCTGTTGTCCTTAATGGAAAACCACAACGACACATGATTCTAGACTTTCTACCACTCGGTTTATTTCTTGAGTTATTTCAATTCAAATAAACCCATCCCCATGTTAAAGAAACGATAGAAGATAAGAAAGGAAAAATGACCAAAGAAAAAAAAAACGACAATGCATGTACAATACACAACCATTTCTTTCTTATGCAACTAGCTTGAGGGCACGTCCCGTTATGAATTTTTTTTTTTTTTTCACTTTGCAAATTGTATTTTGTTCATATTATTTAAAATTATTAAATAAGTAATATTTCAATACAAATATGCTTTTTAATTGTTTCTTAAAAAAGAAATTAATAAATATGCGAACAATTTAACTTATTTTTTTTTATGTTAAATTAAAATACGACATGTTAACGACGATGTTCTTTAAAGAATGCCAACAATGGTTTAACAATGATAAAAATAAATAAATATAGCCAATTGATAATTATTTTTCAAACTAAAAAATAATATTCATAAAATTTTTTCCAATAACGGTGTAAAATTATTAAAAAGTTTTAAATTTTATGGTCCGTTCACTTCGCTAATTCGAGTTGAGATGTGATTTTATGTGAGAACTTTTTACTGCAGCAAAAAGTTAGATGTGATTATTTATGAGAACTTTTTACTGTATCAAAACTCAAATTCTAAACTCAAATCGGTGAAGTGAACGAGGCCTTAATCTAAATAAAATTATAATTCGATGAAAATCAACAATTTTATGTTATGCATAATGATGGTTGAAAGAAAAAAGTTGAAAAAATATATATATCTTCTGTATTATAAGTATAGATACATAATAAGAGTATAGATATTCATGGGTGACAATATTTATGCAAGTAAAAAAAAAAGAACAATATTTATAATACAATTAAAGAAAATGAAAAGAAAAAAAAAGCAGAAAATGACAATTTTAAAAAAATGCTTGAAAGAAAGCAAGAAAAGCAAAAAAAAAAAAAAAAAAAAGGTGTTTAAAGAGAAAATTAATGGAAAAAAAATATTTTAATGGGAAACAATGAAAAATACATGATTTAAAAAAGAAGAAAAATAACAATATTTAAATTACAATTAAAGAAAATGGAAATGAAAAAAAAAACTGAAAAAAGACAATTAAAAAAAAAGCTTCAAACAAGTAAGCAAAGTAAAAAAAAAAAAAAAAAAAAAAAAAAAAAAAAAAAAAAAAAAAGAAAGAAAGAAAAAGAAACTTGCAAGCAAGCTTCAAAATTCATAAATGCTCATTCAATTACAACGGCGAAAATTTTCCGAATTACTAGTTATGTCTATTCTCATTTATCAGTCATTTTTACAACAAAGATCAGGCGGGCAGATCAAGAATTCTGACATTCTGTCTTTTTTTTTTCTTTTTTTTTTTCCCTTCTTTTTTCATGAATGAATATTCACAATCGAGCAAGAAAAAAAAAATATACGCCCTGTTGGTTGGGCTTCTAGTTGTTTCCCCCACGAACCCATCGAGCTGAACCCGACTTTGCCACACCAGAATAGTAATCGCCCACATTTGCCACAAAAAGCGGATCCCTATCTTCGGCTTCAAACTCGTTATTCCAACTACTGTTACAGCCATTGGCATTTTCCTGGTCAATATGCTCCAGTTCTTTTGTTAGATCCTCCATCGTCTTTTTCAAACTAGCTTTGCTCATCTGCCCGGTTTCACCAGTTGAAATACCAACCATTGTGATTTTTGGAAGAAACGGATTCGGCTGCACGTTTTGCTTTGTGCATTCCTCAGACGAGGCTTCTTTTCGGTGCTTTTGTTTTGATCCCTGAAGATTAAGCCAATCTCCGAAAGGAAGCCGCAAATCGGGTCTGGTTCTTCGGTTGGTTTGAGTATCATCTTTAAATTCAAGCTTTGAAGTGCTACTAGGGTCCGGAAAATCTTTGGAATTGTGTTCCATTTCAGAGTTGGCTAAGCACGCCATTGATGTGGCTCTCAGAAAAGAAGCGGCACTCCTGCAGTAGAAAATGCGACTCATTTTATGTGTATCCCACACACTATTATCATGCTATTCAATCGGTTTTAAACAAGTGAACTTTATATCTGGAAAGGGAAACGTCACGCAGATGCATCATAGTAAATTGAGAAAATAAATGTATGGGATGAACTATGAAGTGTATACCTTTTCTCAAAAGAGTCAACCAAATAAGGGAATTTTGGTTGAATGCCTGTTGCTTTCCGCAACCACCTATTGCCCAGGAGTACTCTATCAACGGTGTAAAGGAGCTGCATTTCAGCAGCCTTAGAAATGACACTCAAGGGTATTCCTGGATTCCCCATCTCATCCATCACTTCTTGAACCTGTCCAAAATATTATGTTGCGGTTACCAAAATATATATATATATATATATATATGTATTATATAAAGAGAATGTGTTCCAACAAGATTTCGCCAGATCTTTTTTAAAACTATTATATGCTTGATCATTTACTTCCACAATGGACAAAATATAAGTTTCACTTATTGGAAGCATATCATGGAATATACATAACCCAGCATCATGCTACACGCTTGTGAAATTTACACATCTTAATGAAAAGCTTGACTGCTGCTGCTTTTTTCAAGTTAGTTCCCAGGTATAGAAACCTAAATCTTCGAATCCTTGGGCCTTGGCCTAATACTGGCTGGCTTCCACAATTTTGATGGGTTCCAAGGGCAAACAATAGACCACTGATTTTCTTACCTCTGGAGGCTCCCATAAGTTATCTCCCATCTCTTCAATCACTTCTGCTGCCAAGTTATCATCAATCACGTCTCGACGGCGCTGCATGTGCCGAGTTTGAATTAAAGCATGGAAATGCTGATCAACAGATTCTTCAAGAATGTTATCAAGCATGCCTTTATCAAAGAAGTAGGGAGTATACCTGATGAAATAAACAGCAACCAATAAAGCATCAGATATTCTGAACTAAGTTCAAATTATTTGGTTTTGATGATTGGGAAGAAATTCAAAGTGGAGAACTTTAAGCCTATTCAGCAAGCAAGTAAAGAAATTTCCACAAGATGTTAAAAAAAAAATAATAATAAATGGCCTTGATGACAAATAATGAAACAAAAATGAAATTCTAGAATTCATATTTAATGCACAAACTCAAAAGCAGCAGCGAGAACCCACCATTTGATCCCATCTGTAGTTGCTATTGCAATATCCAAGTTTTGAGCACTAAAAACTGGAACCCCTTCAACCCTTTTGCATCCAAAATTCTGAGGCATTGTCTTAAGAAGCTTGTTCGCTTCCTTGATCTGCAGGGGCAGCATAGTTTCAGGACAAGTGTGGTATCAAAAAAACCACTATATAGTCTTTTTCCTACCTGTTTCTCATTTGGAACAAACTGGAATAAGTGAGGTTTTTCCTGCATAACACAACAGGAAAAAAGTTTTAAAAACAATGCAAAGAAAATAACATACGAGCAAACACAAAGCACGGGTACAAAGAACACAATATGAATGATACATAACTCCAAAGTACAGAATATCCCGGATAACATAGCATCATATTTCCAAATACCAAAAACATGTTATCACTGAAGTAGCAACAAATTATTTCTAGAAATTTGGAAAGTTACACAAACATGTCTTTACCTATTAACAAGTTGCCATCCAAACGTAAAAGACTAATATGATTTAAGATCAGTTTCTCATAAGAAATGTTACAATACCATACGCAACACCGGCATTGTCGAACGAATTAAAGCACATAAATGAAGTTAGAAAATAAAGAAGGATAAAAGCATATTTGAAATTAGTAATCAAAAAATTGTACATATCCAAAACATGCAGAATTGTCCATACGAAACAATAAAAGCAGTACCTTGAAATGCTCATACGCTAGATCAAGGCGACAAGCACCCACCACTCCACTTGGAATATTCAGCCGTTTGACATATGAAACTAAGAACACAAGTTGCAATTTACAACTAACGCAATGTATAAAAAGGGGGAAGAAAAAGAGAAGAAAGAACAGAACAGAAATAGGAGCTAGTTAAGTTTGTTACTTAAAATTCAAACAAATATAAGAACAGACTTGCCACTACTCTCATCACCATAGAATAACTGAGTCACTTTCTTTTAAAAAAAAAAATTAAATTACCTATGAAAATAGAGAGAGTTGTGTTGTGTTTAAAAAACGTAAGAGTGATCGACTGACCATCAATCAATCGCTAAGCGGCAGGGGAAGCCTTCCCAGAAATTATCCTCCATAGAATAATTGAGTCACCCTTTTCTTTTAATTAAGTTACGTATAAAAATAGAGAGAGCTGTGTTGTCTTTAAAAACGTAATAATTAAAGGCATAAGTTTTAGGATTTGTAACCAAACTTCCTATATTATCTTTACAAAAAAAAAAAAAAAAATGAACCGGACATACCTGCATCACCTAAATCCAGAAAAAACCGGAACACAGGACCCTTTCTCTCACTCCTAGAAATTGTTGCAAACATCTTCTTGAGCCACTCAGGTGTTCTACAAGTTGAATTAAAAGAAGAATCAGTCAAAAACCCCATAATCAGCTAAAACAATATCAGCATCCTCAGTTCGTTTTCAGTTATTACTTTCCAGTTTTACAAGCTCGAAACACGCAACTTCTATAAATTGCACATCAACCCAAAAACCAGCATCCTAAATAAATTTATCCAATTGAAACAAAAAGCCAAAAAAAAAAAAGGTGAAATTTTTGCCCATGTGAACTTAGAAAATCTTTGGACTTTAAGCATACAAAATCACAAGGAGGTACAAAAAGAAAATAAATAAATAAGAAGAAGAAGAAGAGAAGAATGAACCTCTGGGAAATAAAAGGAATATCGAAGTGAGTGGAAACGGCCATGAGACCAGTGCCGGAGAGGTCACACATACTGAAGACCTGGCCCACAAAAGCGGGCCCACCGCCTTTAAGATTGGAGTTGAGCCCCGCAATCCTGACCGCCGACGGGAACGCCGAGCTGGATTCCGGCGCCGGCGAAACTCCTCGGGCGGCCGATTTGGACGAAACCGAGTCGGGTTGGGACGATTCGAAGGCGAGCGGTTTGGGCGAGTCGGGGATTAGGAGAGGGAAGCAAAGCCGAGAAGGGGATGAGGAGGAGGAGGAGGAGGAGGAGGAGGAGGAGGGCGTCGTTTTGGGGTTGAAAAGGGAGAGGAGATTGGAGGTGGTGGAGTGAAGGATGTGAGAGATGGGTAGTCTCCTTTGGCGGGTTGTTTCGTTTGAGGACGCCATAGACGATAAGAGACGGAGCTTCTTCTTGTTGTTCTTCTACTGGTTTTTGTTCAAGTGAATCGTGAGACGGACGACGAGTGTTTGCATTGGAAGACGAAGAAGGGGAAAGAAAGATATTAGGGAGAAAAATAAAAATAGAGGAAAAAATTTGGGATAATAAAACGAAAATGAAAAAAAAAAAGGTACAATAAAATAAAGATGATGAATTTATGGATTTCTTTTTTTTTTTTCTGATTTTGTGATCAATTCTCGTTTTATGCCTTTTTGTGATTGTTGTCGTTTTTATTTTATTATACTTCTTAAAGCCACCGTAATGTCTCCATTTGATGTCGTTTTTAAGTGTCAGTCTGCTTTAGTTCATTTAATTGTCGTTATTTAGTAGTGTCGACTGTGCTTCTTAGCTGTTAATTTCATGATTGATCGATTTTCATGTCGTTTTGCTATTTCGCATCGTTTATCGTTTTGGCTGTGGAAAAAACATAAATAGAGCACGGATGATTTATCAACAATTCTAAATACACACAAAAAAGAGAAAATTTTTCAAAAAAACAAAAAACAAAAAACAAAAAATTCTAAATATACGTTTCCTCGAAAAAAAAAAGTCCGAACGATTCCCATTTATTTAAATATCCATTACGTAAGGGATGGAAAAAAATATTCATAAAATTATGATATTAAATTTAATTAATTTAATCCTTTTTCTCTCTTGTTTTTAGATTTGTGTTAAACGAAAAAAAGAAGAAGGTATTTACTCAAAAAAAAAAAAAAAAAGAAGTAGAAAGAAAGTTTTCTTTATAATTTATTCATTTATATTGTTTAGATCATTATCAATACTGAACGGGCTTTAGGCTTTTAGCTTGTTTGATCCATCACCAACGATTCAATTTTGGGAATATCAATAAAAGAAATATAAAACTAATAAACCTAATAAATGAAAATCTCAACGCCAAAGAAAACCCAATAAGACGCTTTCTCTAATCTCTCTCTTAAAAGGAACTCAGTCTCTCTCTCTCTCTCTCTCTCTCTCTCTCTCTCTTCAAGTCTCAAAGTTGCGACACCCATTGTACGGACGAAGCTACCTCCGAATCAGATCGGAAGCTCATTTTTTTTCCATCTCCAGGTAATACATGCGCCAACAATTTCACATATGCTTTTTCCACTTCTCCTTCTCCGAATTGGGTATTTGTAGTCCTTTGGATTACGAATAATATCTTCACAAGCCGCGCGCGCGCGCAATAGAGAATTGGCGGATTCTTTATTGCTTTCCATTTTAATTATTGGGTTTGGGTTTTAATTCAATTTCCTTTTTCATGCTTATATTTTGAGGCGATTTAAATAGGTCTGAAGTATGTTTTGCGTAATTCGACTGATTTTTAAGTTTTTAGAGCTTTGCTACTCAAATTTGGGGATGCTTAGGTCTATTCGCTATTAGTATCTAAACGGGTTCTTGTTTTTTTGTTTATAAATTTCAGGAGAATTTCCCAATTGTTGTTTTGATTGGTCTTTCAGTAGCTTATAGTAGTTTTGCAGATTGATACTTGATTGAGGCTGATGTGATTTTAATTTTGTATTTCAATTTGGCAATTTTGATGTCCAAAGAAGCTTCAAACTATTTAGTTTCCCTTGTCAGGTGTTAATTTAGGATCAAGCTTTTATTTTTATTTATTTATTTATTTTTTATTTTTATATGATGCATCGATAGGGTATTAAGGAAAGGTACATATGCGTTTGAATCTACGACTGCCCTTTTTTGGTAGTCTATTATCCTGTTATTGTTGTTGTTGTTGGGTTGGTTTATTATGCACGAGTATGGGATTCTTTAGATTGCTGCAGCAGTCCATTGACCGACCTTTTTCTTTTCAGAGTCACTTCTGCCTGCATAGTATTTGTATACGAACCGTTTTGGGCAGAAGGTATCGATGGCTGCTTCCGAGGAGAATAGTGCTTTGTTCCCAATATTTATCTTGACAATAATGGCCTTGCCGTTAGTGCCTTATACAATATTAAAGTTGTGCCGTGCTGCCTCAAAGAAAACAAAGACTATCCACTGCCAGTGCTCCGAATGCTCTCATTCAGGGAAGTATCGCAAATCCATATTTAAGCGGGTGAGTTTTTTTTTTTTTTTTTTTTTTTTTTTTTTTTTTTTCAGTTGTTTTATTCATCTGACTGTGGTTTGTCTGATTTCATCTTGTAGATCTCGAACTTCTCAACGTATAGTAACTTGACACTAGTCCTTCTCTGGGTTGTTATGATTGTGCTGGTTTATTACATTAAAAATATGAGCCGTGAGGTAAACATTTTAACTAAGCCTCAACTACGATGGAAAAACTAATGATACGATCCTGTCATTTTTGTGTTACTTTCCGGTACATAAAACACTCATGTTAGTTTATAATGGTTAATGGAACTTCATATTAGGTTCACTGTCTTACCCAGAACTTTTGACTGCTGTGTAGCCTTTTGATCGGAAAAAAATTGTAATTTTTTTTTATCCATTCAATTTCTCAGATTCAAATTTTTGAGCCATTCAGTATTCTTGGATTGGAATCTGGAGCTTCGGAATCAGAAATAAAGAAGGCATATAGAAGACTCTCTATTCAATACCATCCTGATAAAAATCCAGATCCAGGTATAAGGTGTTTTAGTGTTTTAGTTTGTGCATGCTTTGATATATTGCATTCTATGTATCGCTAATGGTCTTTTTCTTTGTCTTTTTTTTTTTTTTTTTTCCAGAGGCACACAAATATTTTGTGGAGTACATATCTAAAGCTTATCAAGCTTTGACTGATCCAATTTCTCGTGAGAACTTTCAAAAATATGGTCATCCTGATGGTAGGCAGGTAATGCAAATTTTACTTATCTGAGAGAATTGGAACTTGTTCTTGATGGTTCCCCAAGGCTGATAGTATGAACATATAGAATCAACAATGTTATTGCAAACTAAGATGAACCATTTTCATAACAGGGTTTTCAAATGGGCATTGCTCTCCCTCAATTCCTTCTAGATATTGATGGGGCATCGGGTGGAATTCTTTTACTCTGGATTGTTGGTATTTGTATTCTCTTGCCTTTGGTGATAGCTGTTGTATATCTTTCGCGGTCAGCAAAATATACTGGCAATTACGTGATGCATCAAACACTATCCAATTACTATCACTTAATGAAACCTTCGTTGGCTCCAAGGTATGTAGTTTCTTTGAAGATTTGTTTTATCATTTAGAACAAAGCTCTGGTATAATTATTATCTAATCTTTTGAGGTAATTTGATCTTTCAGCAAAGTTATGGACGTCTTCATAAAGGCTGCTGAATACAGGGAACTTCCTATTCGTAGAACTGATGAGGAGCCCCTCCAGAAGCTTTTTATGCTAGTACGTAGTGAGCTGAATCTGGACCTTAAGAACATCAAGCAAGAGCAGGCAAAGTTTTGGAAGCAGCATCCAGGCCTTGTTAAGGTAATTCATCCTCTGCGATTGGATCAAGGAAAATAGCTAATGAATATTGTACCGACTGATTGTTATCTTCTGCTTTTGCTTATTCAGACGGAATTGTTGATACAAGCTCAATTAACTCGTGAGTCAGCATCACTATCTCCTTCTTTGCATGCTGATTTCAGACGTGTTCTAGAACTTGCACCTCGCCTCCTTGAAGAATTAATGACGGTGATTTTGATAATTCTTATCTTGCATTCTTCTAGTAGATTTTTAGCATTGTTGCTGCTATGTTGGATAATAGCGTGAAGTCTTGTAATGAAGGTGAATTTGTCAATCCTTCGTGTCTAAACTTAAGTTTTTGACAATATACTTGGAAAGCAAGTTGTGGAAGTTTGTGGGGCCTGCTTCTTTGGAAATTGTTCCATAAACTTCAAGCTCTAATTCATACTGGCATGCAATTCATCTGCCTCGTGCTTCTTAAATGTTACTGGTGGACTTCTAAACAATTTTCTGTATATCCGCTTTTCTAGATGCAGTCTAAATATATTACCGAAGATCCTTAGGCAACTCTCATGTCATTTGACGTCTTTATATATGTGTGTGTGTATATATATATATATATGTATGTATATTTGTTTATTTTTTTGTGGGCATTTTTAGTTGTCAGGTTTCAGTCAATTCTCTTCTCTCTCTCTCGGCTGCTCTTTTACTTCTCATGAAGTGGTTTGGCCATTTGCTATCATGATTTGTGTATCTAATTGTCATCCTCTCGTGTGATTTACCTGTAACTTGTGCAGATGGCAGTCATACCACGAACCGCTCAGGGGCATGGATGGCTGAGGCCTGCAGTCGGGGTGGTTGAGCTTTCTCAGTGTATCATTCAGGTTATGCATTTTAAAGACATTGCTAAGGCGTTTTTGTTATTTTAATTTTCTGGTTTGTAGTCTTAAGAAAAAATTGAATGTATTGAGATCGTTATGCATAAAAAAATTGATACTTTTGAATGGTAAAAACTACGTTCAGACATTGGATGGTATTTTTGGAACTTTTTTGTTATATGTCATTTTATTTTTGCTTCTTTTACTAACTTTTGAGTTGTGTTCCGTACTAATGTTATTATGCAGGCTGTTCCTCTGGGTGCAAAGAAAGCTACAGGAGGATCCAGTGAAGGCATTGCACCTTTCCTGCAGCTGCCACATTTTAGTGAGGCTGTTGTGAAGAAAATATCTCGCAAGGTAACTCAACACAGCATTGTTTTTGGTATCATTTTTTGCTAGATTGCACTGCTTGTCGCCAATATGTTTCCTCCGAAGGTTTTAACTAGAAAATGCTTTAGTTAAGAACCTCCGTGTACCTTGTTTCTTTTTTGTTTAGCCATTCATTATCCTGGATCTACTTTATTTGGGTGATTTTTTTTTAATATACTCTGGAAACTTAATGTGGAAAGGTAATCTCATTCTGTCCGACTGCATATTCCCTTTGTGCTCTTCTTTTGCGTATTGTTTTGCCTATTTTCTTTGTAGAACTCAATTTAGAATCATTACCCATTTTACACTGGCACAACTTTATAAGATTCTTTTTCTTGGTGCTGAAAATAATTCTGCAAAATACAAACATGTTGAAAACGTGAAATTGTTGCCTTTATTTTAGGACGCAATTCTACTGACCTCAGCTACCAAAATTGTGAATGCATAGCAATTATTTGCATAGCCCTGATAATTGGTTGTCCTATTTTCTTTTAGTTTTCTACTTCACACCATCCTATTTATCTTCTTTTGATCTTTGCCTAAATCTTTTTTCATATCTATGTCTGTAGAAGGTGAGAACATTCCAAGATCTTCAGGATATGACCTCAGAAGATCGTGCTGAGCTGCTCAGTCAAACTGCTAGTTTCTCATCTGCTGAAGTACAGGATGTTGAAATGGTTCTGGAAATGATGCCCTCATTAACAATTGAGGTGAACTGTGAGACGGAAGGTGAGGAGGGTATACAAGAAGGCGACATCGTCACGCTCCAAGCTTGGGTATCGCTTAAACGCGGTAATGGCCTGATTGGTGCCCTCCCGCATGCCCCTTACTTCCCATTTCACAAGGAGGAAAATTTCTGGTTTTTTCTAGCCGACACCGTCTCTAATAATGTGTGGTTTTCCCAGAAGGTTAGTTTCATGGACGAAGCTGCTGCCATTACAGGCGCTTCGAAGGCGATTGAGGAGACAATGGAGGGTTCAGGAGCAAGTGTGAGGGAGACTAGTGCTGCAGTCAAGGAAGCAGTTGAGAAGGTGAAGAGTGGCTATAGACTGTTAATGGGCAAGTTCCAAGCCCCAGTAGAAGGCAATTACAACTTGACTTGTTACTGCTTGTGTGATTCTTGGATCGGCTGTGATAGAAAGACACCCTTGAAGGTAAAGATTTTGAAGCGTACCCGGGCTGGCACTCGGAGTGGTCTTGTGGCAGAAGAAGGACCAATCACAGAGGACGGGGTTGAAGAGGAAGAAGAGGATGAAGAGGAGGAATATGATGATTACGAGAGTGAGTACAGTGAAGACGAGGCAGATGAACAACAGGATACAAAAAAGAAGGGCCCTGCTGCCAATGGCACTGCCGATAAACGAGCGTCAAGCTCAGAGAGTTCAGGCTCAGACGAGGAGTGAAAAACAAAACTGTCATATGACACAATAACCCTCTTTTTGTTTGTTCATTTATCCTTATTTGGTGAAAAGAACTTGACGACCACCATAGCGATACTTAGTTTTGTTTTGTTTTTGTTTTTTTTGCCAATCTTTTTTCTTTTCCTTTTAATCAGTAGACCTTGAAAGTTCAGAAATCCACTTTAAATTATTACTAGACACATCTCTCTCTCTCTCTCTCTCTCTCTCTCTCTCTCTCTCTCATGACAAAAGGATGCCACGATTCAACGTAATGAACTAAGCGTAAAGCAGGCTAGTAAAAGAAAGCAACTTTTGTTTCAAGCGAAAAAATGAAAAAGAAAGCGACTTTCGAGAAATTACATGCCCATGTAATCTTTTCCCACATATCTTTTACGGCCAAAAATATGATATATCATTATGTTCATATATTGTCGTCGATACAATTTAATCTCTTCAAATACACCCGGGGCTGGTAAAGCAGCCCCTTCTCTCTCTCTCTCTCTCTCTCTAACTGGAATCTTGAATCTAATTCTTTTGTCACTTGTCAATGAAAGGTGAATCCTTGTTTCCTTCAACACCTTCCACTCTTAAGCACCAAATCGCTGCCATGTGATATGAGACTAGGGTTTGTACACTGCACTGTAATAGATCTGGTTAGTATCGAATGAATTTTTTTAGGTTCAACTCTGACTTTCATCTGTACTCATTTCAGCTTCCTCAAACACGTCATTAGACTCCGGGTCTACTTCCTCGGATTCAGCATCAGAGCCATTTGGACTTGATTCGGCTATGTCTAACGGTTCATCTGAACCATGTTCTGATTCCTCATCCTTGCTCACTCCTCGGTCAGTGTCACCATCGTATTTGGCAAGATCTTTTGCTCGAATCCTGATACGCTTTCCTCGAATATATCGGTATTCCCATTTTGGCAGTGGATATTTCCTCTTCAATTTTTTGTGTTTGTCCAGCATGCCTAGCTCCAGGAAGACTTTTCCAACCATTGTAACAATTGAAACATTCGGCCGAATGCCAAGCTCTTCCATGTCGGCAAATATCTACAGAGAAAAAGAATTTGAGAAGTCAAATCTCCTAGATAGATGGAATCTCACATAACGTATCCAATGTTGTTTCGCGGTTTTATCGTCGACAGATGCTATCCTAACCCCATGACATTAGCTGATTGATGATCTTAATCTAGCACAATGAAGAAACAATGGACATGGAATTACAATACCTCAAACATCTGGTCATGCATGCGTCTGTGATAGTAAATAGAAATCATTTTGTTGAAGAAATTTCGAGGTGTGCTTTCCAAGTTCTCTGAAAATAATTTTGTCCAAAGCTCTTCAGCTTCTTCAAGTCTCCCATCTTCTGCTAAAGCATTCAAGAGTATGAAATAGGTCCCCATTGTTTTGCCTTGACCTTTGCTTAACATCCACTTTGTCACCTAAAACTCCACATTTGAATGCTTCAATAGATTGGGAAGACTTAAAATGGATAAATGAAATTGGGACTCTAATTAACTAACTTACTTGAATTATCCTCTTCCATTCTTTTTGCTCCTCCAAGGTTTTTATTGCCTTCTTCACTGTAATTAAAGGGAATTCTAGTTCCCATGCAATTAAAGAATCAAGAGCTCCATAAACTTCCTCTTTGACATTTGACAATTCCTTAATCTATGAAAATGGCCAGACAAAAGTATCGATTTAAATAATTCATAATTTAACATGGTCGACAAAGAAAAACAGAAAATAACAAGAAGGGGGGGGGGGGGGGGGGGGGGGGAG
>NW_010365163.1:255820-261552 GCF_000414095.1 Morus notabilis
AGAGGAGGGGGGGGGGGGGGGGGGGGGGGGAGGGGGAAAGCTTACACTTTGAACAAACTTTGCCGATTTGGAAACAGTTCCGATCCTTTTGTTGGTTTTCCACACTCGGGCATATCTTGGTCTGGGGCCTTTTGCAGCACATACCTTCAAATTTACCAATACTTTTTCATATTAAAAATTAAAAAAAAAATGCTCAGGTTCTGCATTCAGTCTTTCTGTTCTTCCAAATGTGATAGAAAAAACATATTTATAGGTACAGAGAACTTCTACAGCACAAATACACACACATATATTTGTGGTTCATTTTGATGAAACAAGCTTACCACTACACTGCTTCTGGTTTTACTCCTGGCAATTTGGAGTGATTCAAGTCCTCTAATAACAGGAGGAAAGCATCTCAATGCAAGCATCCTGAAAAATCTGTGTCAAATCAACAACAGATTTTAAACACACACACAAAAAGACAAAAAAAGAAAAAAAGAAATTTTTAGCATGACTATAGAGACGAAGAGATAAGAAAGCTACTTAATTCCAAAATTCTTGAAAAAAAAAAAGGGAACAAGATTTCAACACATTTGCAATGAACTGAACTTTCCCATATCCTCCGTTTTTCCCCTTCTCAAACCAATTTCATGGTTTCCAGAAACGAAGAACGGGGTAGGTTGATTGATATAAAAAAAAAAAAAAAAAAAAAAAAAAAAAAAAAAAAAAAAAAAAATTTGTTTAGCAGGACAAATTCATAAAAGAAGAGGATTTCTTTTACCCTAAAAAAAGGCCCTTACGTTTTCTCTCTTCCTCCTCCCCCGTGCCAAAGCTCGTCGTCCTCTGAGAAAGAAGAGGATTTCTTGGGGAAAAACAAAGATTTTACTCTCTGAGGAAGAAGAAGAAGAAGAATTAGCAGAGCGTGGCTTGAACCAAGCAACCGATAGTGGTGACAGAGATATAGGATTTACTGATTAAGGTTGTTGTCGTTTTTTTCTTTTGAGTAGAAGTTGTCGTCGTTTTTCATACACAAAGATGTTCTTAAGTGGCCGTTTGGCAGAGTTTAGAAGAAGAAAATCAAAAGCTAGTGCTTTTCAGAATGTGTTTAGAACAAAGAGTTTATTGAATCAAAATGATTTTTAAATTTTTTAATAAACAATAAAAGTATTAGAATTAAGTATATAATGTCTTAATTAAATTCTGATACAAGTTTTAAAGTCTATTCAGAAGTATTTTTTTAAAAAACTATAATTTTTTACTTTAACTGGAAACTCTTTTAAAGAGTCAAAACACTCTTAACATATCATATAAACACTTTCAGAAGCAACTTTTAGACTTAAGAAGCTAAAAGTAGCTTTTAAGAAAAAACTCAACCATGTTTTTTGTTTTGAAAGTTACGTATCTCAGGAGCCGACATGTCGTTGTAAAGTTACTTAGGTCTTGTTCATTTTGCGGATTCAAATTTTCAATTAGAGCTGAGATGTGACATTTTTTGAGAGTTTTTAACTGTATAAATCTAAAATTGAAAACTCAAATCGGTGAAATGAATAATGTCTCGTTTTAGCGTACATTTTCTATCTCCAAATTTGACGTCGTTTGTATGTCCAACTAATTCACATTCGCATTCAAAAAGTTCTCTGGTGTACTTGTTTGCTCACGAAACGAACATATCCTAAAAGTTTTCTCTAGTTTTTTTTTTTTTTTTTTTTTTTTTTTTATTTTAAATTTTGTATTTACGAAAAAAAAACTGGTTGTTTATACTTAAACGACAGAAAATTTTGAACGACAAATGAGTGGTCGTTTTTGAACTCAAACGGCAGCAAACTATAGGTAACTTTTTGTTAACAGGGGCAGGGGAAACAACAATTTATATTTAGGAGTAATTTGTACCGGTAGTCTTTTAATTTTTTTTAATAGGGGACACTCTGATTATTTTTTTAAAAAAAAAAATAGGTGAGAAAGTCCTTTTAATTTTGCTGAAGTATTCATTTCATTTTTTGTGGACAAGAATTATATCACCAACCATGAACATGGACTCTGACCCCAATATTTTATTGGAACGTAGGTATAAATTTGGAAATTTTGAAAAAAAAAAAAAGGAAAAAGAAACAAAATGGGTTTGATGATTGGACCACGCAACATGGCCCGCATCTAGGAACTGGATTGTATTGTAATTAGAGAGAATCCAAAACCACACGGAGCCGAAGAGCACCTCATCCTTTCCTTCCATACGCCCTCCTTTCAAAACACAACGTTCAGCGAGGAGTATATGCTTTTTGGATCTTACGGAGAGGGGGAAAAAAAAAAAAAATAGAGCATAAAAAACAATAATACTCTTCTTCTTCTCCTTCTCATTCTCCTTCTCCTCACTAAACGACGATGATGATCGACTCCACCGTGACCCTCCGCTTCTCCGCCGCCGCAACCAACCTCTGTAACTAATTAACTAACTAACTCCTGCCGCCTTGGAAATAAGCTCCAAAGATTCTAGCTTTTCGCTTTTCCGTTTATTTTCTCGAGCTTTACCGGTTTTCTGATGCTGCTTTTCGATTTTTTTTTTTTTTTTGTGGTTGTAGATTATCGTCCAATGTGGAGTTCGGAGGACTTGTCTGGAGTTGTCCACGTCAGCTCTTGCCGGATTTCTCACGCCTGCGGATTCGACGTGCCGTGGTACTGAACTGAAGACTGATTTGATTTTGTTGCCGTTTGTTAGGTTTTTGGGAAAATTCTGGAGAAATATTTGAGGTTTTTTGGTGTATTCTTAGAATCCGAGAAGAAAAGGAAAAAGAAAAGAACTTGACATTTGAATAAACTCTGAGTTCAGCTCAGAAGAATGTGTGAAGTCGTTATTGAATTCCATGTGAAAAATGCTAAAGACTTCATTTTTATACAGTTAGTATTGGAGATTAATTGTGAGTTCTATGTTGACATTGAATCCAAATTTGATTAATTTTTGGTTTTGTTTTGCTTTGTTTGGTCGAAACAACAAAATTTATAATCTTTGAAGGAAATTGAACAGAGGTTTACTGGGAAATAAGCACTATTCCACCCAGCTAAGCCTAGCCTAACGCTGTATTCAAATGGTTTTCAGTCTAGAATTGGATGTGAATTGGAAGGGGCAATGAAAACTGATTTTATCGGAGTTGAAATATTTTGAATTAATTTAGAGGTGGTTGTTAAGATTGGATATTTATGATTTAAGGATTAATATGTGGAATAGATTGTTCTTATTTATGCAGGAATAGATTTCGAAGTGCAAACAGTGGTTCTTTCAGAAGGTGCAATCTTATAAAGAATCGGATTCGAGCATCTGCAAAGCATTTAGGACCAGGTTCAGATCCTATAAAGAAGAATGGGAAGCCACAATATCATCCATTTGAGGAGTTTGCTAAATCAACATCAGAGAATGGTGGAGAGGCTACACTCACATCTGAAGAAACTGCCAGGACAATTATCAAGGTACTATCGCATTCCATTCACTTGCTGTTCAGCGAAAGTAATTTCCAAAGAAGAAATTAGAATGTGCATGTCTTCATTTGTGAATAACCATTATTACGTTTCTTCATATGGTTAGTCTTAAACTTAGTCAGTTGAAATTTATTTTTTGTTCCCCAATATGTGACAAGCCATTGAGAAAGTACTTAATAAGGAGGTCGTGCCCAAAAGTTTAGTCATGGTTTCAACCTTTAGATGTGATTCTGCAGTTGTTTATTCCAGATTATTATTATTTTTTTTTTATTTTTTATTATATATTTTTTTTAAGTTAATGGTGCATGAGTTTTCTTGTTCAGGTAAACAGCAAGGCGACAGTCATGTTTTCAAATTTGGTCAATGATCAAGTCCATGAAAATATCATCTGGCCAGAGATGCCTTATGTAACTGATGAACATGGAAGTAAGTGAAGTGATTAGAGTTTGTTTTGTTACTACTTACTACTAGTGGTAGTAAATGCCCTCTTTGCTTTCTTTTATGTTGGGCTTTGTAGCCTAGTCTTTCTTATTGAAATGTTAATTTGTTAAGTGTGTTACAGATATATATTTTCAAGTGAAGGATGGTGAAGATACCATGCAAGCTCTATCTTCGGAAAATAACTTTGTGGTATGGAATGTGCATTGATTCATACAAAATGCAAACTTTTTCTTTAATGGATTTTTCTCATCACGGGTGTACTTAGACAACCCTTGTTTGTAATTCTGTTTTTGATGGCTTTGGTCCTATATGTACTATATGCAGCAAGTTATTATAGGCTTGGACACTACGGAAATGATCCGTGAGATGGAATTATCAGGTCCATCAGAAATTGATTTTGGAATTGATGAGATTGAAGAAGAAGATAGTGATGTTGAAGATGAGGATGATGAGGAAGATGATGAGAACGATGATTATGATGAGGTCTGATTTCTTTTCTTTCTTCTTTTTTATTTTGTGTTTTCTCTATAACATATTTTTCTCTTGAATTTCGCCATAAAATCATTCCCATGACTTGTTAGAGTTTCATTTACAGGATTGGGTCGCTGTTCTTGAAGATGAAGATGATGAAGAAGATGAAGATGAAGCACTTGGAGACTGGGCTAAGTTAGAGACTATGCGTTCTTCTCATCCTATGTATTTTGCCCAAAAACTTGCAGAGGTATTTGCCTATTTTTAAATTATTGGCTCTGTGATGGGACGTAGAATAATTCCGGGAAGATTTGACATGATTGTTTATTTTTTTGATTGAAGGGCATTATATGTTATATACTTTCTATTGTTGCATACTCGAAATATTAACTGTTTATATCACTTTCTGTTAACAATTATAATAAGCCAACTTAGAGTTCTTCTTTTCATTTGTCTTCATGATTTAGGTTGTTTCAGATAATCCTATAGATTGGATGGAGCAGCCTCCTGCCAGTTTGGCTATTCAAGGCGTTGTAAGACCTGCTTTTATTGAAGAACATTCTGTCATTCGAAAGCATCTATCGAACCAACAAAGCAGCAATGCTGAATTAAATCAGGTTGGAAAACCTGTAGAAGGTGGATCAGAAGATCCTATTAGAATTAATGGTCACGAATCTGAATCAGAATCTTCCAAGGATAGTTCAACTTGGGAAGAAGAATTGGAGAAGGATGAAATCACACCAAATGGAGCTACGTTTTACAAGCTGGAGATTATTAAAATTGAATTATTTTCGGCCCATGGACGTCAGGTATATTTGATTTCGTGGTTTTAGGGTGTGTTTATTCAACACTTTTGGTTTCTTGTCAACTTTATTTAACGTGTTATCTTTGACATGCATGATGCGCGGAAAACCAAGTGGTATTTCTGATCTTAGTTTCTGGTGTTGTCACTGAGAAAAGTCTATTTCCACCTATTTCTTAATCTCACGATTAAGAACTATGACTAGAATTTCATACTCGTTCTGATAAAAGACAGTTTTCTTACACTTTTGATCTCTAGTATTGCATATGATTAACGTCTACCGTAGGTACCAAACTGTCTTTGGAAACATAAATTTCACTTTGCTGTACAGTCTAGTAAGAAACATGCAAATTTTACTGGAGTAACGCCAGATCTTTAATAGAGTAGTTAAAGTATGACCATTTGATTTTGATCACGAGGGTGTTCCCTTATTTGTTATTACTGAACATGAAATTGTGCTTCACACAACAAAATATTGGACATTCTTTGTGACTTTTTGTCATAATTTTTCCTTAGTCTTTCCTTGTTGGGCATGTAAATTATAAGTCCAACCAAAGTTCTCTTTCCC
>NW_010365163.1:261562-277192 GCF_000414095.1 Morus notabilis
AAGTCCTCTTTCCCTGCTTCTCCACAGACTCTTGTTGAAATAGAAGACTTCATGAAAGCTCAACCCGATCCCATTGCACACTCGGCCACTAAAATTATATCTCGCCTGAAAGCTGGTGGAGAAAAGACTACACAAGCTCTTAAGTCTCTATGTTGGCGATTAAAGGGTATTCAAGTGGAGGTAAGTTAAGAGCCGTAAAATATGTTTCTGAGTTGTTTTTGAATACTACTGGTTCTAGGATTTTGAGGAACCTTATATGTTTTTTAGCATCAAGATTTAAGCCCCTTTTACACATAAAATAGTGTGAAAAGTCATTTTGATACCAATTATTAACAATGAATGAACTATTATATATGAGTGAAGAATTTATGCCATTTAACGTCAATCACAGGAGGCAGTAATTATTGGTGTTGATTCCCTTGGAATTGATTTGAGGATTTGTTCGGGAACACAAGTACAGACCTTGCGGTTCGGATTTGATTCTCGGGTATGCTAATTATCCCCGATATGTTTTTAATTACAAATGTACAACTTGGGAAAACAATCCACCATTGTCCCATGAATCTTCCCAAGTCATCTTTCTTGCATTATGAACCATATAGCACAGTATGCCATTGTTTATAGGTGACATGGCCAATGATTGTGCAATTAATGCTTCTTTCCAGGCGACCTCTGAGTACAGTGCTGAGAGACAACTAAATGATATATTATTTCCAAGGATCCACCAGAAGCCACAAAAGATCAAGCAAACTCAGCAAAATGAATGCTAATATTGGCAACAGTGTCCACAGTCACCTTGTTTGGTTCTATCTGGATTGTCTGGCCCTCAAGGTTGCAACTTGAATATAAGTAGTAGGGAATGACATTGTAATGGTTAAGCAGGGAGGGAGGGAGAGAGAGAGAGCGAGAGAGAGAGTGAGAGAGGGACGGGGGCACATGCTGGGTCAAGCAGCTCATGAATTTGTAAGTTTCAATCAACGATTATGAGCTTGCTCATGAATTTGTAAGTTGCAATCAACGATTATGATGATTCATTCTTTTCAAAGCTCCGCTTTAATCTTCACCTTTTAAACTGCTTTATGCTGAAATCTTAGCAACTAGAGAACACGCATGGATATTGGATAGTGCCAACTAACTAAATCTCAGCTGCAATAATATCTCACTATTGCAGTATCTACGGACACCAGTAAGTGTTATTAATACTCCATCATTTCATCCCCAATCACTGTGCTCAAAGAAGCTACAAGGCAAGAAATTGAATAAACAAGTTTATAGTCGACATATCAGAAAATCTAAAGCAAGAAAACAATACTAGCTAGTTATTTTGCTGCAAATAGGTCTCATACACCAATTGTGCAGCAAGAATATCCACCGCTGCGGATCCAACAGACTTAAACACAGTAACCTCCTCAGAATCTCTTCTTCCAACCTTCTCCCCCATTATAAGTTCCACCAAATTCCCTCCAATGTCTTCTTTCGTAATCACACCTCTCTCAAAAGCACCCACCAACTCTCCTGCCTCCACCAGCGCAGCCTCATTGTCCACAAAAACTCTACCTCTCCGAATCGCCTCGTCATCACACTCCCTCATTGAGTGCTTGAATGACCCAACCAAGTCAAGATGTGCCCCTGGCTTCAGCTTCTGGCCCTTCACAAGAGGCGCCTCCGAGTTTGTTGCGCAGCTCACAATATCTCCCATCCCAACAACTTCCTCCAAGCACCCATTACTCTCGAAACAAACCCCGTCAAGCCCCGAACTTTGTTGCAGTTGTTCAGCCAAGTTTCTAGCTTTCTCCACCGTGCGGTTCCAGATGACAACTCTCTCCAAACCGGGTCTCGCGGCGAGATGGGCCTTGATCAAATGTGGCGCCAAAGCGCCCGCACCGACCATGACGAGGACTTTGCTGTCGTCTCTGGCCAAAATCCGGGAAGCCAAGCCAGAAACGCATGAAGTTCTGAAAAGGGTCAGTGCAGTTCCGTCCATGGAAGCCAAGGTCTGCCCAGTTGCGGAGCTGAAGAGGACGTAACTGGCGTGAATGCCGGGTAAACTTAAGGTGGAGTTTTGAGGGAAGTAAGTGACTAGCTTGACGCCTATGTAAGGGAGAGAAGGAGAGGTGGACCAAGAGGGCATGAGGAGGAGAGAGGAGGTGGGTGAAACGGCGTGGTTTTGGCGGAGTGGGGTAGAGAGAGAAGCAGAGACTGTGGGGAGAGACGAATGGAAGTGGTCGATAAGAGTTTGGTGAGAGAGGATGGTGTGTAAGGATTGAGTGGTGATGAAGATTGGGGATGTTATGGCGATGGTTGTGGAAGCCATTGGCGAGGAGGGAAAGGTCTCTTGGTGTGTGTTTGGGGACGGGAGAGAAAGAGGAGAGAGGGAGGTCAAGGGAGATGAAGACTGCAAGATATATGTCAATAAAGGCTGCACGAGTTGTGAATCATGGCTAATTCGAAGACAAATGGAGTCTATTCCTTGATCGGAACGGCTTTGAGCCTTTAACGCTAACACTTCAAAAAAAAAAAAAAAAAAAAAAACAACAACAATTTTATTTAGTAAGTTCTTCGTTAAATGAAAGTTCGTTAAATGAATGTATAACAAGAAAAACTGCTTGGTTGACTAGAAAGCTTGCTTAAGAGCAACTCCAACTCCAACTCCCTCATTAGGTTAAAAGAAAAAATGGTGGTCCCAAAAAAAAAAAAGTGGACATTTTTTACCGTGAGATTGAAAAAAAATCACTGATAGAGCATTGTCTTTCTACTGTTAGATTAATTTTTAAACGTTAAATCTGCAACATGAGCAGTTCTGTGTAGCGCACTGTAAATTTAATATGAATTTGTACAAATTTAATCGTTGAGAAATTAATTTAACGATTAAAAATGTAAGTTCTACCGATAAGGTTTTTTAAGGTTCCACCGTAGAGGTTGCTTAAAAAAAAGGAAAACTATATATTGATAAACTGCATTTAATCGAATTAGTGAGTTGATACTTACTATCAAATTGAAGGGAAAATGTTTATTTATATACTTTAGTAACTAGTACTAGTGGTGGTGGCACAGCAACAAATGATGATTTATTAGTGACTGAAATATGCAGATTGACTTAGAAAAAAAAAAAAAAAAAAAAAAAGTTGTTTTTTTTTTTTTATACATATTTTTTTTTTTAAATCTTAGTTTCCCTTACTTTTTGCCTAACAAGACGAGAAAGACATTTCTTGTTCCGAAAGGGCATCAAATGACACTTTTTTGGGTGTCAAATGACAACTTTTTTTTTTTTTGGGCATTTCAAGGTACCTATTTTTATTATCAAGGACCCAATCCAACGTAGTTTTCTAGGAAAAAAAAAAAAAGAAAGCTCTCTATGGCAAACATATTGACATGTCGTTTAGTTATTCGATCCTGGTCCAGAGTAATAAGTACATCTAGTTGCTTAAGACTTGGTGAAAACACAGTAGACCAGAGAACATGACATAAATATCCAACCGTTGGGGACACTTATTTGTGTATTGACATAATGGCCTAACAAGTTGGAACCGAGCAGCTTCCTCCGAGAAGTCACAATGTGTACAATTTTATGCCTTTCCAATTCAACAAGGTCTGACTCTAGGCGCAAGATAAGGCATAACTTGCATATGCAGTTGCTTTCTCACAAGAGGAGGAGATTGAACTCCACAATCCTTTGAAGAGAGCAGCAGAAACTTCACTTTGTTAGGAAGCTACTTTTCTCTCAACAGGAAGAATGCTACAGAGAAAATCACCCTTTGGCTAAAGCATTCATGTTCTTTGGCACTGAATGTACGTGTCGTCGGTCCACAACTCAAGTATTTACATCCGACTGTACGGGATCTTAAATTAATACGTGGGAAAGTTCAGTCTGCGAAACAGCCCTCTCCACAGCAAGCCACCAATTCTCATCCTCATCACTGATGTTTTCCTGTTTGGTGTTTGCAGAGAAAAGGAATAAGTTAAACTCGAACAAAAAGGAACAAGGATGTTTTCTTTGCCATTTCAGCTTCCAAGCCAAAGAATATTTGACCGAGTTTTTTGCTAGAGAAGAGAAGGCTAACCATCTTGCTGAGCTCTGATAAATCCGGCATTCTTTCAACATTATCTGCAAATCTCATGGCTTCAAGCCACCATGAATCTGGGGTGGAACTGTTAGCTGTATTTTCATCGTTGTACTGTTCCAGGTTATGAACACCAGAGCCTTCATGATGCACAGTTTCGGGTATAATATCCCAAGGAATTGGACGCAAGGGAGAACGATAACCTGTTGCAAACAATGAGCTGAGAATAAAACTATTGCCCCATAGCTTACAATAAGAAAAGCTGAAAAGAAAAAAAAAAAAAAACGGCACTGGTTTATGCTATCACCTCTGCAATCAGGGTCATGACATTTCTGATAATAATCCGCTCGTCTCAGGACCACAACGTACATCACTAAGCAATTAATTAATCACGCAAATAAATAAGATACTTCAAATTTTAGAGTGCAAAATAGTAGGTAGAGGATGTTGCAACAGAATGATTATGAATAAGCTTAGTCACATTTTAACAGAGAAAAAAGAGAGTGATGTTAAGAAAATGCAGCTAAAACTATTATCTGGGGAACAAAAAGGAAAGGGAAAAAAAAAGAATAACAATGTATTTATTCTGGGTATTGGGTATTTCATTATTGATGTTTCTATCAGATGAACGATGAATGAGAACCATTACTAAAGTGGACTCAAGACTAAAGAAAATACTGGAGCAAAAAGATGCTTTACCATGATTACTTTTATGCTCTCTACCAATTCGCTCACAGTATCTGTTTCTTGACATGCTGTAGACCATAAGCCCATATTCTGAGAACAAGTACCAGGAGCGGATTTTTCCTGGAATTGCAAGTTAACAACAATAAATATTGGAAATTTCGCTACAGGTTAGTTTATTCATGAGTCATGGTGCAGATTATAAGTAGCGATTGCAGTTTTTTGAGAAAAATAAATAATTAATTAAATTTAGGAAAAGAAAAAGAAAGGGATAGTTTTGGGCCCAGGAGACCAATCTTGAAGAAGCTCACTAACACAGAATGGAAGAAAATGAAATTAGATTGCATACATTAAAGTTTAGCTAACTGAATAGAAGGAAGAAAATGAAATTAGATTTGCATACATTAAAGTTTAGCTAACTGAATAGAAGCAAATTGAAAATTATGCTACCACCTGGTGTGTTTCCAATTGAGGCGACAGATTCTATGAATGCATCCAAAGCAGGGAATGGAGATTTCCCCATAAAGTATGTTGTTGAAGCATCAACTCTACAACCATCCAGTGTCAGCTCTTGAGGGGAACAATAACGTCTTCCGGAACTATGGTTTACCTGTATTTGAAAGGTATTGGCTATGTTTAAAATATCAAAGTTGACATTAAAATTTAGATACGTGCATAAGCATAACAGAGATGTTATCCTCACGCTAAAAGATGAGTATTAGAACTTCCACGACTGAAACAAATCACATACCTCCGTATCAAATTGAAGTGTCTTCATGCAAAGAACATCCATTTTGCAAACTAGAAGTTTGTCACAATCAACATCCATATTACAGATCAAGGACGCCATAAACATCTCATCTTCACACTGTAAGAAAAAAAAAATTAAACACACTTTTTCAAAGAAGCAAATGAGCCAGCTCCTACTACTAAAAACAAAAAAGACAAATAAATTCGCCTTACCAACTTACAAGTTTCCAAACATGTAAAAAGACTATGTGTCCTTACATGGAAAGCACTTTAAATTATAGGGTCCGTTAGTCATATATAATAATTTAAAAGGATGAAAATTGTACTATACCACAGGACATCTCCAGTTCAAAAAGCACTTTTTTTTCCCCCTAAATCCACTTTGCAGAAAAAACAAAATCAAAAGGCTAGTTCAAGCAAGTCCCATTCATGGTATGCTTTGAGATCGAGTAAATTAGTGCAGAAGTATAACATCGGGAAGCATCTGAACTATCCCAGCATTTTTAAAAATTACTTTGACTAATCTATAACAAGATAGCTAGTGTACTGAAAATAGTCTTCATAAGAAAAACAACATACCATATCTTTAGCTTTGTAGCGCCCAGTAGGTAAAAGTACGGAACTCTTCCCTGCCTTTGATGAAAGAGCTAAACGAAAGCAGCGATTTCTGGAATAGACAGCAGTGTCTACAAAAAGTTGACCAGGGGAATCAACAGAGGTCGACTCTTTTCTAACAAACAATTTTTCAAATTGCCCATTCTTTTCCCTTCCATTTATTATCCGCGAGCATATCTGATTACATGTCATCAGATAATAACAACAATTGAAATAAGAGAGAATTCGTAATTTTTGTTTACAGATGAAAACAAAAAAGACAATGTGCCAATGTAGGTTTGTAACTCATGAAATTATCGTTTTACATAGGATCACTAATTGATTTATAAGCTAAAAGCAAGTAAACTCAATTTGAGGTTTAGCCAATATATGCTGAGAGTTCGTCATCTCTATGAAACATAAAAGAAAAAATCAATTTTAAAGTCAAAGGTTAAGTTACTAGTTCTTTGCTCAAGTTTATCATGTTAACCAAGCAATAAATAGTCATGGGCCATTTCTTCACCACCAAGACATACCTCATTGACAAATGCGCCTGCATGTGAGTTGTCCTTAAAAGCTGACTTTGGTATGCGAATGATTAAATGCCGAGAGAACTTCACTGCAAGTGGATATGCAAACGGATATAGAACAAAAATGAACAATCAGTTCAAAACAGAAACGCTCACAATATAATTACATGTAACGTAGCCATGTTCTAAAATCAAAACAAAACTCATGTCTTTTGTTCATTTATGATCAATTCAGAGATTTATCATTATCACAAAGTACCTCAGAAACTTTGAAGAAACATTTTTGGATACATAAATACAAAGATTTCATCACAATGGATACGGGAAGGACGGTAGACCATTGAATCTCCTAAGGAACCATACCATCAGTAGAGGAATCAAGCTCCAAAATCCATTCATGATTTCCTTGAATTGAGTATTTATCATGCAAGGCTTCTAATATGACGGATATCAGAAGATCCACCATTTCATCTCCATCTCTTTCTGCATTCTCCCTCCTACTAAACTCCAAGTCGAAGTAAAGATGGCAAGGTAGACCCTGAAAGCAATGCATATTCAAGCTTTAGTAACTGTAAACCAAAGGGTTAAGTGGGGTGGGGTGGGGGGTCGGAACCTAGAGGTTTCTCACCTCCTGAATCACTTCATAATGGTGGCGGAACTTGGAGTCCACATTCTTGTATCTGAAATTACAGAGTGCAGCAGAATGACTTTGACAAAGATGTGCAGCTATTATTATCAACTATTTCAAAATAACACGGGTAAAGACAAGACAACCTTTTCCAAAATTCCTTATAAGTTGAAACAAGGAACCTTCTTTGGCCATTATAGTGATCTTGATAACTGAAAACGCGAGCATTCTCATGCCCTTTAGCAAACTTCATTGCTTCATCCTGCCGCGGAAATGTAGACCATATCTCCTCACTGAACAAACAAGAAAAAGACCTGAGACACTTCACATTGGAATAGAATACAGCAGATTAACTGGAATCACACAAATACCTTAAGCTCGATTTACTTTGTTCAGTGAGATCAGCACGAATTTCATACAACAATCGCAACAACAACCGTGATGGTCGTTTAGGAGGCACACCTTGTGGTGACCCATAAAACACAACCGGAGAAATCTGCTTCCCGCTATTAAAGTTGTTCGCTTTAACTGTTTTTGAACCACTCTGAACAACATAGATTTTAGCATAAATCAGTGTTACGGATTAGACGCTCCAATCTTTTAGTAACAAATCAGTAATATAAAAGAAAGACAGTCAATAACACACAAAATTTATAATGATATGCTCTCAACGTAAGAGCTATGTCCACTTTCAGTCATCGTAGAATTTTCACTCTAACGAAGAAAATTGAAATCATAAACCTCAAGTCTCTCGAACGAGGGCTTTGTAAAAATAACTCTTTTAAAAAGTTTTATTAGTAAAATAACTTTTTAAAAATTTTTATTTGTAAAATGACCTCATTTTATAAAGAGTGAGTAAATGTCTTTCTTCATAAAAAATAGAAAAATGTCATTTTACTAATTTTACTTTGTTGAAAAATCATTCTAGCATATTGCCCCTCTCGAACTCACTATTATTTCTATCTCATCTAGTTTCTAAAACATGTTCCCTCTAATATATGTATAATTAGGGCGATAATTGTTGGTATGTTTGGTAGGAAGGAGGGAGAGATAGAGGGAGAGAAAGGAGTGGAGAGAGAGTGAATCTCTTGTTTGGTAAGAAGGATAAGAAGAGGGAGAGGAGAGATGGAGGGAGAGACTCTCCCTCTGGGCTCACTATTTTAGATCCTTCTATTAATGTAAGGATCCAACCTATCTACTCAAAATTTAAAAAAAATGTCTTTTTTACCCTTCACAAGTAATTTTTAACAAATAGTAAAATAAACAATATAATAATTAAATAAAAAATTATCATCTATCAATTCAATTCTTCCTCCATCCTACGAAAGAATATAAAGAATTATTATAATTCTCTCTATCCTTCACATTTTTCATCCTTCTAACTCTCTTCATTCCTCCTACCAAACAAAGCCAAGTTCCACACACCCAATATTCAGTTTTCAGTTCTGTGAAAGATGCAAATGAAACAACCAAACGATAAAGGCATAAAACGAAATAAATCAAAAGCTGAATACTTTGTCTAAAGAAGGTTGTATGTTAGCTGTTTTCTCATGTTTTCGCGCTGCTGATCCTGGAGATAGAATTTCGGATTCTGCAGAGACATCGTGTGAAGAGCTCGCCTGCTTCAGCTTGCTTCTACTTCGCTTTCTCTCTCTTACAGCAGATTCTGAGATTGAAAACACAAAGAGGATTTCTTTTTCATAATTGAAATAAATGAAATCAAGAAATTGCTATCAGGGAAAAAATGACTAGGATTCATATACAAATTTTTTTTATTTTTTTTGGGTTCATTTTATTTTGTTTTCCGAGCAACCAAACGGGAAAGAGGGACACAGAATGAGATGGGAATACCAGGAGGAGAAATGCCGCACTTGAAGCACTCAAACAGCCGATCAATATCGTCCATGGCAACCGAATTGCTTATTATTCTTGAAGTTTTCTGGGTTTTATTATTTTGAATTTTTTTAAAGGGAGTTTTCTGGTATAAGTAGCGGGAAGTTGAATTTTTGAAGGGAGGGAAGCCAAAGGCAACAGAGAACCAAAAGATTTCGCTGTAAGCCAAAAGTACATTTTCTATTTATAGTTTATTTTCCGTGATTTGGAATCGCATAATTTCATACTTATTCTGCTTGATTCTAAACTCACGTTTTAAAAAATTAACTTTTATGCATTTATTAATCTCCTTTAAGAAGCTTTTTTTTTAATATTAGAAGCTTTTCTATACTATTAATAGATGATAATATTCAAAGTAATTAATAATATTAATAGTAAATTAATAATAAGGGTATTTTATTTCATATATTTAAACTTAAATAATTAATTCTATTACATTGTTCTCACAAAGAATTTAAATTTTAAACGTTAAAATCATAGTTCGAGTATACTTTCTAAATGGGTCCTAAAAAAATGGGTTAGTCAAAATCAACCCTCACCTAATTTTCTATATGAGCATTCCAATTGAAGTGCCAAGGTCAAATTTTAATATTTGTATTATGTTTTCTCTTAAATTTTAATAAATACCATAAAATATAACAAATATTAAATTTAACATTTAAGTATTATTAGTTTATATTAACTTTTTTATTTAATCATTAAACTATTATTTTTAAAAAATTATTTTAATATTAAAAGCTTACATTTATAAGTTTCAAATCCTAATAATCATCACAAAAAGTATATATGACCTTTGAAATGTCATTACACATTAGAGTATTAGAATAGTATATCAAGCATGTTATTTTTTTTCATTTTTCATTTTTCATATATTGTATTGAAATTAACATATTCAATGTAGATGGTGTTATTATAACAAAAATAATCAAGGACATGATAACAATTAATTCCCTAAAATTTTCAAAGTGATAGTGTTACTCGAAACAACAATACATATAAAAGAAAGTTTTTAGTATAATTACCCTTCGAACTTATTGTGTTTAACAAATTATTCCTTAAATTTTTAATTTTTGCAATTAACTTCTTGAACTTATAAAATTGTTGTAATGTGTCCCATTTTATTAAATTTGTTCTAATTTTTTATTAGATTTAAGAGATTAAAAGTTGAGAAATTAAATATTTGTGTTACATTTGAATAGGGATGTTAGAATTTTTCATCGAACGTGTTTTTTCGGCATTAATTTAATACAATCATTGTCAAAATAAGACATATTGCAATAATTTTATAAATTGAGCGGTAACTTATCAAAATTAAAAGTTTAGAGGACAAATTGCTACAGCCATGCAAATTTATAGGGCAAATGTGTAAAATACCCTAAAAGAAACAATAGCTAGATAACATGCTTAATCTCAATGCAACAGGTGACTTCTATCTCAAAAGTTTGAAGTGTACTATTGCATGCATCCCATATGCATAAATTAGTTGTTATTCGTTTTAACTCATCACATTCCAAGCCGTTCTTTACATTCACATGGAATTCCTTGTTTCTTATACTGCGTAATGGTAAATTTCTGAGGTAACTTAGAACTAGTTTCTAGCCCGTCGTTGATGTATGAAAGGCAGGTATACCTGATTTTTCCTCTAATGGCTATGGTGCGTTGACTTAGTCCTAGTGTGCCATGTGTTGGAAATCAGGAGTGTTGTGCTCAACCAGACTTGACTTTCAACAATATCAATCCCATTTATTTGTTTATTGAACAAGAAAAATGTTGAGAGACATCATTGATATTAAGCATCATCACTAATAGAAGGTGAACCACACTTATAAATCTCATATTATAAGACTCACATTTTATTAGTGAATAGTGCTAAATACTGCCGATGTTTTATAACATTGCTCATTGAACAAGGTATATTCAATGTCTTAGCTTTTTCCCACAGTAAAAGCCTCTAACAAATGAGGTTTTTTCCCAACATGAACCTCCACTGAGTTAAGCATCCAGTAGAAAATATCCAATAACATAGGACTGCACGTGTGCCATGCGTTTTCGACTCGTCACCCGACAGAAACTGGCTTCTCATCTCTAGTCTCAGCCAGTTTTTAATTTAAGATTTTATAATCTGAGTCCCGCTAATGATCCGGCAGAGTTAGAGACTGAGAATCAGCAGACCTTCACTGGTTATGAGCTACCCCAGTTGTTCATCTATGCATTTGAGTGATTATAACTTTTTGTGATAGGTTATGATATACACACACATTATTATACTCACTATTAGGAAATGCTTGCCTCTATTTAGACAACTTTTTTGATTATCAATATGTCAGTATTCTTGCTGGTCTTATTTTTTTTTTTTTTCATTTTATTTTGCTGAAGATGTCTTAACTATTAAATTGGCTTATTCTGTAGCAGGGTTTATGAAGATTGGCCATTATATGATATACTAAATCAGTTCCTGATGGGTCACTGCCATATGGCTGTTGTTGTGAAGTGTGAGGACACTGAAAACACTGAAAATAATGCAACAGGCGAGTCTGGCATGCTCAATACGAATGCTGAATTATATCAAAACCAATCTGTGAAGAAAGGTAAAACTTTATTTTTATGTAATTTATTTTTTTTCTCAAGCTTCATGTGAGCAATGAAAAGAGATTTCTGACTCGTTCTTTTCGCGAGTTTGAGTTGAGAATTTGAGTTGAAAAGAGAATTTATGTTAATAAAACATTATAGCAAAAAGGTTGAATTTTTAAATTTTTGTGAGAAAATACTAAAGTAAAAAGTAAGAGTTATGATTTGAATTGGAAAAAAAAAAAAAAGGGGGGGGGGGGGGCCTTAAAATATTCAAGCTTTTTGGCTTTTGAATGCACAGGCATTGTTGCTCAGGAGGAGCACCTAAGTACTTCCACAGAAACGTCCCCTTTGTATTCAAGTGAAATCGAGCTTCAAAGCGCGACGCTGAAGAATGTAATGGAACAAGACAAGAATTTCCAAGCACATGATAAGAGATGGAGAGGAAGATCAGGAGGAAAAGTATCGTTGAAAGATTTAGAGGAACAGCCAAGTAATTTGGACGAGGAAGTTATTGGCATTATAACATTGGAAGATGTTATGGAGGCCTTGTTACAGGTTGATAATTCCATGTTCATTAATCTGAATTTTACATCACAAACTTGCTCAATTTGCGACACTGGACGACATAGACAGCCAATGAAAGCTTTATATTCTGTTTTGTGGGAAAAGATATTGGATGAAACTGATGCATAAGTTGATATCCACAATAAGTAACTTTAGTCTTTATCTTTTTCCTTTTTAGTATTGAATCTGTTATCACCTATTGGTATTAAGTTTAAATCCTTTCTTCTTTTCCAGACTAAAAATCAAACCTCTATATATATGCAAGAAGTTGTGTAGTTCCAAGATCTCCAAGAATAGCTTCCTTGTCGACCCTAAACTTAGAGTAGTATCCGTTATCTGCGCGTGCTTCAGCGATTGGTTCACGCAGTTTCAGGCATATTAAGACGCCACTGAGAGGATCAACTTTGTCTTCTTCAAAGGGAAAGTCCCTGCCAAGTTCACCAACTGCACCAACAAGCTCTGCAGCTCGCATCTTGTGGACCTCCCGTCATATGCATTTGGTTGTTGTATTCGTGTTATGATTTGAATCACGGTTCGTTATAGTATTTTCTTTCACAAAAAACACACGTAAATTGAGAATGATTCTGAATTCATAAACCAAACGTCTCTGCGCTCCTCAATCATGTTATTGATGTTTTCATCAATTTGTTTTTGTTGTCTCTGTTAGATCACTGTACACACTCACACACACCGTTCTTATTCATGCCAACAATTCTTTCTTGGCAGCTCTTGAGAGTGTTGTATGATAGTCTACAACTGCCTAGTGATGTTCCGTAATTAACACTCCTCTACTCATTGACAAGATGGTGGTCACCAAACATATGTTTACAAGCATAAAATTTTATTCTGGTCTCTTGTTTTGATCAAGCGTAATGAGTGTTGGAAAATATTCATGTTGGTCATTTGTGTCAAGGAGCTATGTAAGATCATGACTCGCATCCCATAATGTTAAAATAAATTGCATCATTGCTCCCAATCAATGTTCTAACCTCGCTATATGTCGTTTTTATGGTTTTGATGACAAACTCTTACGTGATCAAAGAAGATATGTCCTTCTTACATTAATAAAAATGACACGTCGAGTAATAGCTTTAACATAAAATATCTGGCTCAAAAACAACACATCGTTTTCCGAAGGAAAGATAAAATCTTTTAACCATTAATGCCTTATTTTTTCTGAAGTATCTAACTCAAAAATGACGTGTAGTTTTTCGCTTGAAAGACAAAAAAACTTTTATATCATTGGCGACTAATTTTATTTTTATGAAGATGTACGACGCGTCATATTTTGAAATAGATGAAAACACAACGATATCTTGTATCTTTTTAAAAATTAAAACAAAAATTAATTAGATCCTTATATTTTGTTCACAAACCTATTTGCAATTTTTTTTTTTCTCAAATTTAGGATTATCAGAATTAGAGTCCTAAATACCATAAAAGTTTAAAGTTTTTTTTTTTTAAGAATTGAAGTTATATAAGGTGCGCCAGTCCAAATTATTATTATTTTTTATCATAATTTGGCAAAATTTGAAAGGGTAAGCTACACGTCGTGTCTGCATTAAACGATAGCAGGCCTCATCGAAACGACATGTCGCATTATCATGTACGACCACAAACTTCAAAATATAAACGACATATGTTGTTTACAACAAACAATAAAGAATACGTGTCTTTCTTTCTTTTCTTTTTTTTTTTTTGGCTTTAACTAGGTCAGAAAACGATATGAGTGTATACGAGCATTTTCTTTTTGATATCAAACAAAAAAACATCTCATAATATGAAATATAACCAGCATTTTTTTTTAAGAAAAAAATCTTAGAAATATCTTAGGATATTACAGGAAAAATGATCTCCATTCATTTAGTTTTGGATAAGATATACAACCATAATAACATAAAGACTGGGTCACCTGCTATAATGGAACTACAATATTAGTTACTGACTTTAGTAAACCATGAAAACTCTAATTTCATCCACTAAACCACCTCTCTGCATCTCAAACTCTCAACCATGGAAACCCAAGAGCCCAACATTTCTCCGCCCCACAGCCCCACAAAGCCTAAACCATAGCAGAAAACCAACAAGTACTCATCACAGACCAAATGCCAACGCCAAAGGCTTTGGTCGAATCAATACGACGCCACCGGCGCCGACCATTAAGGAAAGCGCCGACAAGCTGGGAACCAACAGAGACGACGAAGAAATTCCACAGGTCGTGTTCGAGAGAATGATGGTTAGAATCGCGGTCTCTGTCGGGGTCCCATTGGCCGGTGGCTTGGCGGCGTTGAAATTCTTCGACGTGGTTAAGGAGCGGCACTTGTGGGATATTCCGATGTGGCTGCCATTGCTGACGGCGTTTTTTATGTTCTCGGTGTCGGCGCTTGGGCTTGCATATGCGGCTTTGTCTACCAGCTGGGATGCGGAGAAGAGAGGTTCGTTTCTTGGGTTGGAAGAAGTACAACAAAATTGGGTTGAGATGTGGAGAGAGGAGGATGAGAGCAATAACATGTGAAAATCCTCAAAAATTTTTTTTTTTTAAGAAAAAATTGTGGATCTAATTTGGGGGAGTCTACTCAAGTTTTAAGAAGTATTATACATTTTCAGCAAAAAAGAAAAAAAGTATTATAGTTAATATTAAGCCATTAAGTATAAGGTTTCTATTTTCATATTCTCATATATTGGTTTTCTTCGATGTTGTTGTTATTATTGATTATTGCGTATGTCAAACTCAACGTGACCATACAAAGAAATCATCTATGTATCACTTGTTTGAGAATTTTGTGGTAAGAGTGGAGAAAACTTTTCCACTTATTAGAAAAAGGCTCAGTTTAGTAGTGCTGTAAATTTAAAAAAAATTATTTTTAACTGTGTTAAAGAAGAAGCAGCTGTTACAAAAAGTAACTGAGTATTTGGTAAATTATAATTATAATAGTTGCGCTAATTTTAAAATTAGTGTAATAATATTTGATAAATTATGAGGTTGAATTGCTGTGAATAGTTAAATATTACGATTATATTATATTATATTATAATATAATATATATAATTACAATATAATATATATTTATTATTATATTTAATATAATACAAAAAACTATTATTATATAATATATTATATAACTATAATATGGAATATAATAATATTATTAAAATAATAAACGATTATATTATATTATACTATAAAATAATATATATAATTACAATATAATGTATATTTATTATTATATTTAATATAATACAATAAAACTATTATTAAATAACATATTATATAATTATGATATAGAATATAATAATATTATTAAAATGGTTAATATAATTACAATATTGTAAAACATATTATAATATTACATAA
>NW_010365163.1:277347-284156 GCF_000414095.1 Morus notabilis
TTATAATATCATATTATTAAAATAATTATAATATTATTATAATATCATATTATATGATAATATAATAATATTAGAGTTATTAATATAATTATGATATTATTTGTTATAATATAATTGTTATATTATATTATATTATGAGTCTAAATTTTAAATTGGGAAGATTATAAATTTTAAATTTTATTAGGAGTATTATGGGTATTATGAAAGTTTCATTAATTGTACCATGTTGATTATTGCCTAATCTAAAAGTTAAAGTTGTCTTTAGGCTGCTTCTGATTTTAGCTGTAGATTCTTAAAAAATTCTTTAAAAATCACTTTTAAGAAGATTTATCAAATATTAAAAAAAGGTAATTTTGAAAGGAAAAAGCAATCCTAAATTAAGCCAAAGTTATGAATTACACATAAACCCGTACGGAAAATTCACTACATAATAGAGGAGGAAATATAATACTCTGTTGAATACAATTTTTTCAATTATCATGTGATCAGTAAATATTGTGTCTAATAAGTTGAACGCGATATCTGTTGACACTATGATACCTGAAAAAATTGTGTTCAACAGAGTATTATAGACGCGTTTGGAACTCGATCTAAAATGATTTTAATTTTTATATGAAAATGAAAATGAAAATATTTTCAATCTCAGACATAAATTATTTTTAAAAATATATTTAGTAATTTTATTAAGAGATTATTTTCAGTATAAAAAAACTTTACACAGCAGTAAAGAACGATCTTTAGAATAAAATTAAAAATTAAAAATTAAAAGTACAATATTTCTTTTTCCATGGCTTATTTTCTAACTTATTCTAAATCTTAAACTTAGCAGATGACACAAGCATTAGGATCTTCCTCTACGGTTCTGGTGTAATAATGCGGAGGATACTTGTAGGCCTGCTGCAGGTATGCCTGCTGCCACAGCTTCTGCAAATCTTCAGCCTTTTGATCTTTCTTTGGTTCTTCTTTCTTGGCCGCTTCTTTCTTGGGCTCTTCCTTCTTCTCCGCTGCTTTTGGAGCTCCCACCGAAACAATCTCCGTGTTGCAAAGCTTCCGTAATTTGCTCACTAAACTCACCGGATCTATGTCCCCTGTCACTGTCAATTTCTTGTCCTTCGTGTCCAACGCAATCGACACAACACCTAAACAATTCACCCCCAAAAAAAAATGGAAATCAGTAAAAGTTTTGTCATAAAATATATGAACTTGATTGAAGCTTAGCACAAGATCAAATTAAATACAGAAGCTATATGTGTATATCTATATATATATATTAGTTATATATAGTACCTGAATGACCAGAGACTGTCTTCATGACTTTCTTCTGGCATTTCTCGTCATAGTAATCGATTTTCAGCACCACCACCTGTCAAAACAAAAAATCCAAAATTACGACGAGAAAACCAAAATACACAACCTAACAGAAAGAGAAAGCAAAAAAGAAAAGAAAATTTAAAACAGAGTTAAATTATAATCACTAACCTTCATTGTCACAAAGCTTGAGAGATCTGAGACTGAGAAGTTTCAAAAGAACACTTAAATGAGAAATGACAAAATCACTAATATTTTAGAGAGAACAAAATCCAATAAGAAATTTGGAAAGTTGGTTTTTTTTTTTTTTTTTTTTTTGGTTTTGAGCCTTGGTGTATGCAGTGGAAGTTCGTGAGACTGGTATTTATAGGGGAGATCAAAGCAAGAACAATGAACAGTCGGTCAATTATCAAGTCGTGAACACAGTAAAGTCTACGGTCGTAAATTCATCATTTGTTTGAAGGACCCACGCGCCCACAATATTGTGGCAACGAGAAAGGCGGACACGGTAAAATACTTTTAGGCTATGTTTGGTTGGAAAGAAAGAAAATATGATAGAAAGGAAATATGAAAGTGATGAAAAATAATAATAATGGAAATGAAATTGATTTTCTTTTATGTTGTTTGGTATGAGAAGATGGAAAGAAAATGAGCTTACTTTCACTTGTTTGGTATTGGAAGTTAAATTAGGAGGAAAGAAAAAATCTTACTCGTAAATTATTTTTATACCCTTAAATTTTTTTCTTGGATGTTGATGGAGAAAATGGTAGTTTAGTAACTTTGCTCACTTTAATGAGTTGTCCCCATTTTTCATTCCATTTTCTGCCCACTTGTGTAAAGAAAAAAAATAGTGGGGCCCACATGTATTATTTTTCACTCCATTCTCTCTTCCTTTCTCTTTTCTCTCCTACCAAACAACATACATTTCCATTTTTCCTCCCAAAATCTCTCCACCTTCTTCCTTCCTTCTACTTTTCTTTCCTACCAAACACACTCTTAAGCAACACCATTTCAAATTTTGGCTAGTTGAGTGTGGTAGAAGGTTTTATGTTAAGGTGTGATGTGATGATAGTGGTTGAAGGAGAAATCATGGCATACTTGCTCCTTCTTTTCTCCACCTAGAACAGGCCATGCTTAGGGGATTTGAACTCAAAATCTAGTTGAATTAATGGAGTGGATTTGGTGTTAAAAAAAAGGACTATCAACTTGTCTATAAAATGAACCATCATAAGCTATGCCTCATTTTTTACTATTCTCATTTTCTCTACACCCCAAAACCGGCCACACTACACCCATTCCCTCTCAAAAATTTTCTCTCATTCTCCTAACCTTAAACCATTAGCAAACAATAGAAGAAGAAGAAGCAGATCAAAGGGTTATAGGAGCAGTCTAGTCAAGCATCTCTACAAAGGTATAAACTCTAAATCTCTCTTTCTTATGTTCTAGTAAAGTTTGAGATGTAAAAATATTCTTCTCAAATTTTCTTATACTCTTCTAGTTCCAAGTCATTAACAAATCTTAGAAGAGTTCAAAGGTTTTCAAGAGAAAGAGTTCTTCAAGGGTAATTTCTTAAACTCTTCTCCATTATTTTTCTAGCCAACTTTAAGCTCGAATTTATGGATGTAATTTGTGGTTCTTGAGGAGATAAGTTGTAATAAGGGTGTGTGAGTTTTATGTTGGTTTTGTGAGTTTTGAGGTTAGTTTGATTAGCAATATGTAGTATGTTTATACTTGGTTGAAGTTTGCTTATTTTTGGTTAGAGGAAAATTTTTCCGGTTACTTTGAACGCGAAAATGAGGACCCTAGATCAAGATTTTTTGGTGTTTTAAAGTTTGAACTTATAGCCCTCGATGTTTTGAACATTTTTCTGTGAATATGACAAAACGTAGCTTTGACTCTAAATGCAAGTTTTAATCTATTTTTCAAAACGGTACAGGCTGCCCAAAACAGTTTCGGAAAAAAAAAACTGGTAGCCACTGGTTCAGCCAAACGAGACCTTTAGAGGCTGAATCTCAATTTTTTTTAAAAACAAAAATTTTAGATTTCGACAAGACGAAGAACTTTTGTGAAGAACATATTTTCAAAATCCGACCTTAAGATGTAGTAAAAAGTAGATTTCTGAAATTACACAGTTTTTAACCAAAATAGTTTAAAAAAAAACTGGCAGCCACTAGTTCAGCCAAACGAGACCTTTAGAGGCTGAATCTCAGTTTTTAAAATAAAACGACAATTTTAGATTTCGACGAGATGAAAAATTTTTGTGAAGAACAAATTTTCAAAATCCAAATCTAAGATGTAGTAAAATGCATATTTTAGAAACTGTACAGTTTTAACTAAACGAAACTAATACAGTGTTGGTTTCAACAAAAAGTTATCAAAGAACCCGGGATATGATTTCAGTAAAAGGCTATGGTGTTAAACCTCGTTTTAACGGAAATATTCGTAGGGAAAAAATTTCAAGAAAAATAATTCCTTTTAAAAAACTTAGTGGTTTATCGAGCAAATCATCCCGATGGGCACCTACGAGCCCAATACGATGGGTTCTTAGAATTTTAAAGATTTAATGTGGGTCCAACGCCCACATTAATAAAAAGACTTCGTTGGAGTATAAATTTCAGCGGTTTAAGAGTTAGAATGTCATGTATAAGTTTTAGGCCGAATTGGGCCTTAATATCATAACAAGGGAAATTAAGAAAAATAAGATTTTGAGGATTTAATAAATTGATCTTTATTATCCTTTAGTAAAGGAGAGGAATACATGCTTTAAGGAAAGGGTTAGATTTTCCTTCATAAGTTGCTAAAATAGAATAGCAAACGACAGTTAATCTCACTGGTACGTTGTATTTTTTATATATATGAATTTTATAAATTTATTTCCACAAGCATACGGTGTCAAGTTTTGAGTATATGGTGAGTGAGTATCGTCTCCACAGGGATTGGGTTTAGAATTGCCGTTAAGTACCGCGATTATTGTAACTTAACTTTATCTAGGCAACCTAATAAAATGATATTTAAGAACAAAAATAAAATAAATATAAAAATAAAAAATAAAGTATCTATACACAAATGGTCTAGGGACTTGGTTTCACTTTATTATTCCTATGTTCATCCTATTATGTAATCGCTAATCAATTCCATTCAATTCATTAATCAAGGCTTTAATGTCATCTCGCAACTTCTCCCGAGTGCCTCACAATAAATTATATTTAAATACCCAAAACAATATCCATATTCGAAATGAATATTTAAACACAAATTAAGCTTCGCCTTTAGAATTAGAAAATAAGAATATTGATCGCCTCCCGGCCTCACAACGACTTAAATCCTAATTTAATTATCTAACCGTTGATCTCCTCCCGGTCTCACAACAACCTAGACTATGTTTCTCAAATATAGATAAAGAACTCAATATCTCCCGAGCATCAAATTTGCAATCTAAAAATCATCTAACTCATTGGCCAAATAAATTAGAAGCATTAAGCATAGAGAAACATAAGTGAATTGAAAACAAAATTAAATTAACAATTAACAAAATATTCAAAACATAGTTCAAATAAAACTACATCAAGTCATAGATCTAATGTCTAGCTCAACATGAAAAAATAGATGAAAGAAGATAAAACCCAAAATCCATTAAAGAGCTTCCCAAGGACCTCCAAGATGAAGGATTTCGGCCTCCTTTTGATGTTTTCTTCAATTTCCGAGGCAAAAAAGAAAAAAAAAGTATTATAGTTAATATTAAGCCATTAAGTATAAGGTTTCTATTTTCATATTCTTATAAATTGGTTTTGTTCGATGTTGTTGTTATTATTGATTATTGCATATGTCAAACTCAACGTGACCATTGATGATGGGTATTTCTACCAACAAATCAAGTACTTTCAAGCATGAATATTTGTAAGTCTTCAAGCATTTTTGTTAGTTTAATGTCTTTTGTATGCTTTTTATAGGAATTATAAATAAATGCGAACTTAGATGATTTTGCATGAAGAAAAGAAGAATAGTTGCCCAACTTGTGAATCAACGCCAAGAGGAGGCGAAAGAGGACTTTAAGGCACAAAATAGGAGGCTTTGGAATGCAAGAAAGTGGCCTACAGCGCGCAAAGGAAAGCGAAGTCAGAATGGGATGCGCGCCCGCGCCCACATCCAGGGGCTCGCCCGCGCGTGCCCCACATCCAGGCACGCGCCCACACCCAGGCGCGCGCCCAGAGTAGGAACGCGCGTTGCAGCGCACCCCAGCCCGCAACAGCGGGATCCTCTTCCAAAAATGCGCGCCACAGCGCGTTTTCATGCAGGCTGCAGCGCGCGTATGAAGCCCTAGCTCTGAAACTGAGTAGTATAAAAGGAAAGAGATGCCACTTGAGAAGGGGAGCCCAGAAATCTGAAGAAAACATCAAAAGGAGGCCGAAATCCTTCATCTTGGAGGTCCTTGGAAGCTCTTCAATGGATATTGGGTTTTATCTTCTTTCATCTATTTTTTCATGTTGAGCTAGACATTAAATCTAGGACTTGATGTAGTTTTATTTGAACTATGTTTTGAATATTTTGTTGATTGTTAATTTAATTTTGTTTTCAATTCATTTATGTTTCTCTATGCTTAATGCTTCTAATTTATTTGGCCAATGAGTTATGATGATTTTTAGATTACAAATTTGATGCTCGAGAGAAATTGAGTTCTTTATCTAGATTTGAGAAACATAGTCTAGGTTGTTGTGAGACCGAGAGGAGATCAACGGTTAGATAATCAAATTAAGATTTAGGTCGTTGTGAGGCCGAGAGGCGATCAATATTCCTATTTTCTAATTCTAAAGGCGAAGCTTAATTTGTGTTTAAATATTCATTTCGAATAGGGATATTGTTTTGGGTATTTAAATACAATTTCTTGTGAGGCACTCGAGAAAGGTTGCGAGATGACATTAGAGCCTTGATTAATCAATTGAACGGAATTGATTAGTGATTACATAATAGGATGAATATAGGAATAATAAAACGAAATCAAGTCCCTAGACCATTTGTGTATAGATACTTTATTTTTATTTTCTTATATTTATTTTGTTTTAGTTCTTAATCATCATCTTATTGGGGTGCCTAGATAAGTTAAGTTACAATAATCACGGTACTTAATGGTAATTCTAAACCCAATCCCTGTGGAGACGATACTCACTCACCTTATACTCAAAACTTGACACCGTACGCTTGCGAAAATATTATATACAAAAATATTAAGCATCAAGTTTTTGACGCCGTTGCCGGGGATTGACGTTTTAAATTGTTGTTAATATTGTGAGTACATAGCTTGATTTTAATTTAGGCTTTCATTTCTCATTTTTTATCTTTTGTTTTATTTTTGTTTTCTTTTGTGTTACGAGGTACTTGGAGATGGTTGATCGACAAGTCCTCTTAAGATTTGCTCAACGAGACTCCGAGCCATTTTTTAGTGCTTGGGAGAGATATAAGGAATTGCTCATTAGGCTCCCCGAGCATGGTCTCTCGAAAGAGTG
>NW_010365163.1:284391-285424 GCF_000414095.1 Morus notabilis
CCCCCCCCCCCCCGTCACCAAGCGGAGTCTTCTACCTCACTTGAAGACCTTGTCGTCCAATTTTCAGAGGAGACAATACTCCACATAGAGAAGTTAGAGAGGATGGAGGCGCTCGACCAACTTCACGAGGAAATGAAGACAAATCTAGCATAGTTGTTTAGGTTGAAGCTGCTTCCAGGTGAATATACTAACGCCATGAATAGAGAAACACAAGAGGAGGATTGCGAGTTATTTGAAGATGACTCTTTGAGAGAGGAGGAGACTCAAGAATTGGTTAGTGAAGAATTTCAAGAAGATGTCAATGAGTCTCAATCCCTCGAGATCCCCATTGTCGTGCCACCCCCGGTTGAGAATGATCACATCTATGAAGACCCAATGTGGTCGGCAACTCCCCTACCATATCGAACGCCATTCTTCCACGCCAACCAAGCACATATGCCGGCGCCGAGTCGAGTTGAGCAAATGAGCCGAAAACTGCCAAATCTCGCCAAGCTTGAGGGTGTAACAAATCAAGACCCGTACGTTGTGTTGTATGACACGTACTATGGGCGAAAGCTACTCTTTGACGAGTTGGCTCGGCATAGGAATAATTGAGCCTAAAGACGCAATTTATGGAGGAGAGCCCCGCCCCAACCCGAGTTTATGCCATCTTGCCCTCGCCAACCATACTAGGAGGCGAGATTGTCTCGCCTCCCCGGTACGTGTTCTTATTCCCTTGTTATTAATTTTAAAGATTGTTTGATATTGAGTTTGGGGGTGAGACACTTTGTGGTTGATTTCAGTGGATTTTGAGCATTACTTATGAGTTGATTGTTATGACTTGTCCCCATTGAGTTGTGTTCTTTTGCCAATGTTTTTACTCGCTTTTCTTTTAGGTCATTTGAATAAATTGTGAGTTTTGTTGAGATGAAATGACTAGATAATAATGATGAGTATAATCACTTAATGCTTTCTTAGGTCTTTTGAAATGTATTTCATTGAGATTTCTGTGTGCTTGACTCGCATTGATTGAAATTCACTCTTGATTCTCTAC
>NW_010365163.1:285808-307844 GCF_000414095.1 Morus notabilis
TTTTCACCCTTAATTCAAAAAAAAAAAAAGAAAAAAAAAGAAGAAGAAAGAATGAAAAAAAAAATGAAAAAAAAGAAAAAAAAATAGTAAAGGAAAAAATATAATAAGAGTTAATCAGATGAGGAATTGAGTTACCATTTCCATTTCTTTACAACATTGGGGATAATGTTGATTTTGAGTTTGGGGGCGTGGTATTTATTTCTCAAATTTTTGTAGTTTTTATTTCTTTTTGGGTTCGATTGAAAGCCAGTATGATGAAATGAAGAGTTGGTAAAATATTTTTTTTCTTTTCTTGGAAATCATGTGAGATCTATGAGTTGTGATACATGTCTAGGGTGATTTGAGCCTAAAAATTCTAATCTCATCCACCTTTTACCCTAGCCATATATTACAACCCTCAAAAGTCCTTTTGATCTTCAATGACAAGTGAACCTTTATTAGTGGAGAGTGACATGAAAAATGGGCCTATGGTAGTTCTTATTAAGATATCACTCATAGTCTCCTTGGCACATAGGTCTATCCGGATTTTATTTGGTTGATTGAGATTGATTGTGCACACTTACACTTTGAGAGTCTTGACTGGAGTGAAATTGATGCTTGATGTTGAAATTCTAGATAATCCCAGTGTTTGTATTTCTTTTGAGCTTAGAGCATTATGTGGCTTTGGAGATACATGCACAGTTGTTGACTTGAAACAAAACTCACATTTTTTTTTTCGTTTGTGTCTTAGTACTTGATTTGCGTTTTCTTTTTCTTTCTTTTCTTTTGCTTGAGGACAAGCAAATGTTTGAGTCTGGGGGTATTTGATGACGGGTATTTCTACCAACAAATCAAGTACTTTCAAGCATGAATATTTGTAAGTCTTCAAGCATTTTTGTTAGTTTAATGTTTTTTGTATGCTTTTTATAGGAATTATAAATAAATGCGAACTTGGATGATTTTGCATGAAGAAAAGAAGAATATTTGCCCAACTTGTGAATCAATGCCAAGATGAGGGGAAAAAGGACTTTAAGGCACAAAAGAGGAGGCTTTGGAATGCAAGAAAGCGGGCTACAGCGCGCAAAGGAAAACGACAGAATGGGACGTGTGCCCGCGCCCGAGTGATAACTCTAAGAAATTAGAGTTATCCAATGGTTTTATAGCTCAAAATTGCGTGACCAAGAGTGATTTTTCTAGTTTATGGTGTGTTTTAATTTAGATTTGTAGAGTTTACACTTACTTTGGCTTAATTTCGTACTGGTGCTCTTCTTAAAGTGAAAGTTGGTGATTTTAAAGTAAAATGAGGTGAAAAATTGACTAAGGCTGTGTGTGCAGTGCACTTTGAATTTCTGGGCTAAATGTTGCGGCATTGTGGGCAGCATTCTGGGAATAGCTGGCATATGGCTGATGACAGCACACTAGCTGGAGAAAGTAGACAAAAAGGAATCCATGTGAGCTGGCTGAGTAGGTGTCATTGTGGTCCACTGTGCACATCATCAAGTGACACCTCAGCCCTATTGTTGCCCTAGAAAGGAAATGCTTTCTAAAAAACAAAAGGCAGCCGCCAGGGGGAAGAGAAAAAGGGGAGAGAGAGGAAATAGAAAAAAAGGTATTCTGGGGCTGGACACACAGAGGAAATACAGAGAGCACCCCTCTCCAGAAAACATAGAGTACCTATCTCCATAAAAGAGAATATAGAGACGTGAGAGAAGGGAAGAAAGCAGGAGGTTGAAAGAAGCAAGGCCGGACAAAGAGGAATCCCAAATCCAGCTGAAACTCTTTCTTCTTTCTGTTAGCTTAATTCTCTTTTGGTATATAGTTACTAATTTAGCCATGGCTTATTCTGGAGCTTTGAATTCTGTAAATCTCATTATGAACTAATTTGTTTTAGCTAGGTTTGCTAATGGAACTAAGATTGCAAGGTTGACAATGTGTTTCTGAGGTGTTATTAATTTGCTATTCCGGTTCATTCATGTGTATTAATGCCTATTTCTATTCTTGACTGGCCATCAATTTTAGGATACAAGATTAAGATTAATACTGGAAGGGTTAGTTTTAATCGGATCTAACATGAGTGATGCTTGTTCAATAACCTTGCTTAGTTGTTGATTAGTGGATGGTATAGGAATATATTATTCACCTTGCATAACTTAAAGAAACCTGAGTTTAAATCTGCATTCTGGAAGCTGGATTCACATAGGAATATGCTGAAAATAGTTTAAGGAACCTTAGTCATAATTAATTCGGAAGAATTTTATGCAATAACGGAGTTTCTGTTAACAGGGGTAGTGAATGCTGCAGCATTCTAGGTAACATTTTAGTCAGACTTGCAATTGAGGGGAAGTTAGCAAACCTAGCTCATTTGCACCATTGAATTACATCCCATAATTACATTCTTGTTATTGTTATAAAAATATATAAAACCAATCCTAGAAGCTAATCAATATTAGTATTTAACGAAAGCTAAACACAATCCTCGTGGGATCGATATCTGTACTCTTGTACACTTTATTACTTGTGCGATTCGTATACATGCGAGTTTTCACGCAACACCGAGCCCGCGCCCACATCCAGGGGCGCGCTCGCACGCGCCCCTTATCCAGGCGCGCGGCCGCTCGTGCCCACACCCAGCGCGCGCCCAGAGCAGGAACGATATCTGTACTCTTGTACACTTTATTACTTGTGCGATTCGTATACTTGCGAGTTTTCACGCAACACCGAGCCTGCGCCCACATCCAGGGGCGCGCTCGCGCGCGCCCCACATCCAGGCGCGCCCAGAGCAGGAACGCGCATTGTAGCGCGCCCAGATGGCAACCCCGCGCGCTGCAGCGCGCCCTAGCCCGCAACAGCGGAATCCTCTTCCAAAAACGCGCACCGCAACGCGTTTTCACGCAGGCTGCAGCGCGCGTATGAAGCCCTAGCTCCGAAACTGAGTAGTATAAAAGGAAAGAGATGCTACTTGAGAAGGGGAGCTCGGAAATCTGAAGAAAACATCAAAAGGAGGCCGAAATCCTTCATCTTGGAGGTCATTGGAAGCTCTTCAATGGATATTGGGTTTTATCTTCTTTCATCTATTTTTTCATGTTGAGCTAGACATTAAATCTAGGACTTGATGTAGTTTTATTTGAACTATGTTTTGAATATTTTGTTGATTGTTAATTTAATTTCGTTTTCAATTCATTTATGTTTCTATATGCTTAATGCTTCTAATTTATTTGGCCAATGAGTTAGATGATTTTTAGATTACAAATTTGATGCTCGAGAGAGATTGAGTTCTTTATCTAGATTTGAGAAACATAGTCTAGGTTGTTGTGAGACCGAGAGGAGATCAACGGTTAGATAATCAAATTAGGATTTAGGTCGTTGTGAGGCCGAGAAGCGATCAATATTCCTATTTTCTAATTCTAAAGGCGAAGCTTAATTTGTGTTTAAATATTCATTTCGAATAGGGATATTGTTTTGGGTATTTAAATACAATTTCTTGTGAGGCACTCGAGAGAGGTTGCGAGATGACATTAGAGCCTTGATTAATGAATTGAACGGAATTGATTAGCGATTACATAATAGGATGAACATGGAATAATAAAGCGAAATCAAGTCCCTAGACCATTTGTGTATAGATACTTTATTTTTATTTTCTTATATTTATTTTGTTTTAGTTCTTAATCATCATCTTATTGGGTTGCTTAGATAAAGTTAAGTTACAATAATCGCGGTACTTAACGGTAATTCTAAACCCAATCCCTGTGGAGACGATACTCACTCACCCTATACTCAAAACTTGACACCGTACGCTTGCGGAAATATTATATACAAAAATATTAAGCACCAACCATACAAAGAAATCATCTATGTATCACTTGTTTGAGAATTTTGTGGTAAGAGAGGAGAAAACTTTTCCACTTATTAGACAAAGTTATGAATTACACAAAAATCCGTACGGAAAATTCACTACATAATAGAGGAGGGAATATAATACTCTATTGATTACAATTTTTTCAGTTATCATGTGATCAATAAATATTGTGTCTAATAAGTTGAACGCGATATTTGTTGACACTATGATACCTGAAAAAATTGTGTTCAACAGAGTATTATAGGCGCGTTTGGAACTCGATCTAAAATGATTTTAATTTTTATATGAAAATGAAAACGAAAACATTTTCAATCTCAGACATAAATTATTTTTAAAAATGCATTTAGTAATTTTATTAAGAGATTGTTTTCAGTATAAAAAAACTCATTAATGTCCTTCTTTCTTTCTTTCTGCCCGAGAGAAGAGAAAACGAAAATAAAAAATAAAAAACGACTAAAAGTCGTTTCTCATTTCTTTTTTATTTTACACTAAATTAAAAAATTATTTTTATTTCTATATTTTATCTCTATTATATCAAACACCGTTTTAAAAATATTTTTATTTTTCTTTCTTAAAAAATATGTAAAACAAAAACGAAATCATTTTCAACCTATATTTCATACTCTACTATATATTGAATTTTCCGTATTTGTTTATTGCAAAGTAGTCCATAGTTGACCTGCACAAAATTCCACGCCTTCCACTATTACAACTTTACAAGAGATTAACCTTGGGTTAAGCCCGGCCCCACTATCAATTCTCCATTATTAATAAAATCACAGGAGTCAACATTTTGGGCTGGATCCATGTCTTTTCATGATCAGGAGACTGATCATATTTAGTATATTGAATAAAGAAAGCACTTAATTTGACGGTCTTTAAATTATTTGTTTTTCAAATATAGTCCCATTCCACTGCACCTTGAGCTTTGCAGAACTTGGCTTACAATATATATACAACTAGGCGTTAATTAAATGTTTAATTCCTCACTAAACTATGTCCGTTACATTGTATCTTTTTTTTGTTTTTTTTTGGTGAATCCTTTTACACTTTAGTTCCTTCATTTTCAGTGCCAACATTTTAATTGGTTCGTAATGTACAAACAAAGCAGGTGGATGATATTAGGGACGTGCCATAAAGATGACAAAAGTATAAATGGTGGGGGCAGTTTTTGAATCCATGGTCTAAAAACGACGACAAAGTGGGCCGAGTTATTTAAAATATAAATAGAGGACAGAGGAAACGACGAAATGTCTACATACCCGTCTCTATAGTTATATATTTTATGCCATTTTTAATCGTTCTTGAAGATACGCTTTGCTGGACCCGACGACTGCATTTGACGATAAGAAATAAGGACAAACAATAAAAGTTTATTTGCAGAATTGTTTATGGTTTATACACTTTGTACAAAGAAAATAATTAAATAACAAATAATATCTTTACTCTGAGCTGTTTCATTCAATTAAATCGTTTTCTCGTAGTATGTCTTTATCACAATGAATTCAATTAGACTACGGCACGACTCTCCTTCATAGTTTGTGATATGGATTGACTGAAAAAAAAATTTCATTAACACATGTTATTATAACTGCATACTAATCATATTATGGACGGAGTCATTTTCTAGATGTCGTCATGCTATTCTATTTCGTTGAAACAAGAATTGGCATTTTTTTTTTATTTTTCCAAATGATATTTTCGCCTCTAATTATTCTCAATTTACGTATCTTTTTGAAAGAAATATTATAATAAATTATGAATTATTATTCAAATTATGACACGAATACACCGATCAAATGTGAATACGTAAAGAAAAGCCAAAAAAGTCTTGGGGCTTTCAAATCAGTTTTTGTTATCTCATACAATAGTTCATACTCTGGATAAAAATCTAGCTAGCATAGGATGGTCCGGAGATGTTTGATTAAACGGATTGCTAGTATTATTTTGATTCATATTAAAAAATAAATAAAAATAAAAACACACGTTGAAGTGCAACTCAGCAACTGGCAATACTTAGTACTGTACAGACATTGTACATACTAAAAAAAAAAACACCCGTGACATAGCAGTAAACGAAGATCTTTAGGATAAAATAAAAAATAAAAAATTAAAAGTACAATATTTCTTTTTCCATGGCTTATCTTCTAACTTATTCTAAATCTTAAACTTAGCAGATGACACAAGCATTAGGATCTTCCTCTACGGTTCTGGTGTAATAATGCGGAGGATACTTGTAGGCCTGCTGCAGGTATGCCTGCTGCCACAGCTTCTGCAAATCTTCAGCCTTTTGATCTTTCTTTGGTTCTTCTTTCTTGGCCGCTTCTTTCTTGGGCTCTTCCTTCTTCTCCGCTGCTTTTGGAGCTCCCACCGAAACAATCTCCGTGTTGCAAAGCTTCCGTAATTTGCTCACTAAACTCACCGGATCTATGTCCCCTGTCACTGTCAATTTCTTGTCCTTCGTGTCCAACGCAATCGACACAACACCTAAACAATTCACCCCCAAAAAAAAATGGAAATCAGTAAAAGTTTTGTCATAAAATATATGAACTTGATTGAAGCTTAGCACAAGATCAAATTAAATACAGAAGCTATATGTGTATATCTATATATATATATATTAGTTATATATAGTACCTGAATGACCAGAGACTGTCTTCATGACTTTCTTCTGGCATTTCTCGTCATAGTAATCGATTTTCAGCACCACCACCTGTCAAAACAAAAAATCCAAAATTACGACGAGAAAACCAAAATACACAACCTAACAGAAAGAGAAAGCAAAAAAGAAAAGAAAATTTAAAACAGAGTTGAATTATAATCACTAACCTTCATTGTCACAAAGCTTGAGAGATCTGAGACTGAGAAGTTTCAAAAGAACACTCAAATGAGAAACGACAAAATCACTAATGTTTTAGAGAGAACAAAATCCAATAAGAAATTTGGAAAGTTGGTTTTTTTTTTTTTTTTTGGTTTTGAGCCTTGGTGTATGCAATGGAAGTTCGTGAGACTGGTATTTATAGAGGAGATCAAAGCAAGAACAGTGAGCAGTCGGTCAATTATCAAGTCGTGAACATAGTGAAGTCTACGGTCGTAAATTCATCATTTGTTTGAAGGACCCACGAGCCCACAATATTGTGGCAACGAGGAAGGCGGACACGGTCAAATACTTTTAAGCAACACCATTACATACAGGCGAACGACGCCGTTTTAGCTTTTATGAACTTTGAAAAAAATTAAAAAATAAATAAATAATAATAAATAAATAAACTTGCTTTGCAAGGTTTCCACTTTCCCGGAAGAAACCGTGTAAAAGGGTCTCTGTCTTCTGACGTACTTGGATTCATGCCATGCGTTGGCATGGTCTTGTTGGTCAAATTTGGCTTCCAGAAGTCTCCTCCCCCTTGCGTTTGTCTCCTTCACCACTGTAGAGAATTGAGATATAATTTTATGTGAAAGTTTTTTATCGCAGTAAAAAAATTAAATGTAATTATTTATGAAAATTTTTTACTGTAGTAAAATTTAAATTCTAAACTCGAATTGGTGATATGAATAGGACCTTAGGGCCCGTTCACTTCGCTGATTCGAGTTTAGAATTCGAGTTTTTCTACAGTAAAAAGCTCTCACAAACACTCACATCTAACTTTTTTACTACAGTAAAAAGCTCTCACATAAAGTCACATCTCAACTCGAATTCTAAACTCGAATCAGCGAAGTGAACAGGCCCTTAGTCTGTTTAGTTCGTTGATTCGAGTTTAGATATGATTTTATATGAGAGTTTTTATTGTAACAAAAATATTAAATGTAACTGAGAATTTTTTACTGTAGTAAAATTTAAATTATAAAATCAAATAAGTTAAATGAACGAGGCTTTAGTCAATAGATATATTATAATCAAAAGAGAAAAAATATAAATAAAAAAATTTCTTACTATTGATTGGTGTTCTAGGTTTTCTCACATGAGATTTATATCATTTAATTAGATTTGTTCAGTATTTCAGTTCATGGTGGGTACTTAACTCTCATGCCAAGTTAGATGTATTACCTGAATCTTTTTTTTTTTTTTTTAAAAGTTAGATGTTACTTGAATATTGTGGTCATTATTTTGATGAATGAAGTTTTTTTTTTTAAATATTTGATTATCAGGATCCATCGAGATTCTTGGATCGGTTGTTAATTAATTAATCTAATTACTTTTATTTAATTTTTATAAATTACAACGTGTTAACAGTTAATCATCACTTCTATTTTAACTTCACATGTGACTTGATTCTGTTCGCTTTAATATAAACTTCGATCCTATCATTTATAGTAAATAAAGTAAAACCTAAGAAAGCTTGATTATGTATTTCTGTATTGTATGTAAACATATATTGGTTGATTTTTATAGGTTATATTGGTTGAATTATTCTATATATAATGTTTAATATACGTGGAATAACTTTTCAAGATGTTTAGTGTACGTAAGATTTAGCTGCATATACCTTTAAAAAAGGGTTAATGAGACATAACGATTGAATGACTCGAGTTTACGAATATTCTACATGCGGCTTATTAATGTAGATGTATAATGACATTGTTAATTTTAATAATGATACTAATGTTTTTAAACTGTATTTTATACAGGACCACGTTTTTATTATTTAATGATAATGATAAGTACGAGATGCTTTTCTCTTTCCATTTCTATCTCTAGGGTTTCGTTCTTTTCTTTGTGCGCTGCTTGCTTTAATTTCTATTTTAGGGCCGAAGTTCGAAAATGCTCTTGGCTGGTTGTTGGACCCCGACCCTAGATACGGGGCTCTAGGTCTCAAGGCCAATGATTATGGTGGTGGTGGCGACTTAATAGACTGAGGGAAGAGATAGGAGGTGCCAGTTTTTTGGATGACCATATTCTGCATGCCAGATTTTCAGCATATCTATACTCTTAGGATATCGCTTTTCTCATCACAGTGATCATAGAATGGGGAGTTGTGCGTGGATGAACGCTCAACGGCAGTGGCCATGGAGTCGTGTGGGTCATCACCGATCTATTCTTTATGATCTTGGTGGCCAATTTATCGCGCGAGGATTTTGTATGTCTGGCGGAAGAGTTTTGTCTTATTTTTAGTTTATATTTTGATGTAATAAAAGCGATGTTGATTCTGCCGTCTCAATTTTTATGTTTTGGTCATGTAATAATGAAAGTTATCGTCTCATATTTTTTATTGTGGTGATAGGTTTATCTTGTTAGGTTTGATCCTATGCGGTCTTATGAGCGATCCTAGTGCTCTGAGTCTTTTAGTCTCAATCGACTGTTTTTATCTATCGACTGTACGAGCTTTTATTGCGCTCGATTGTTAATGTGCTAAGCGGGTCTTTTATAGTTAGGACTCGACAGTCGAATTTATCTTTGTGCCTCATTTGACTTTATTGACGGATCTAATTTTTGTCTGTGATTGAATGTCCTTATATTGAATGGTCATTTGTTACTATTTTAGAGGATGTATTGGCTTAATCATTAAAATAAAATTTACCCATTCAAAAATAGAAAAGATATATGCGAGATGGTGTAAATATTGTATCCCACAATTTATGGGATTATTAACCGTCTTTAAACATTCCATGTCAGTTAAAGAATGACATTAAATTGTCATTGTTTCATACTCGCCATTTAAATTACATTAGAATACTAACAATATAATTATGCAGTTGATGATAATCTATACATATAAAATCACAAATTCGTTAAAATAACGACAATATAATTATACAAATATTCATACAACATCACAAAACAAAACTATTACATATTATTACAATAATGACAATATCATTAACATGTAAAATTAAGTCACACACTAAGGAATGCGAGTTTTTCATTTATCATAACCATCCTGGTATGTAAACCAAATAACAAGTAAATGACAATGTATATACCAAACAAGAATACGGAAATAGTAAACTACATGCGATATAATGCATTAATAATGTGTTAAAAGTAATTTAAAATCTAGATGTGAATTATTTTAATTAGCAATTTAATTACGAGAAAGAAATGGGAGCTAATTAGGTACCAATAAAAACAGAACACGATCTTGAAAGGATATTTTAGAGGTGTCAAAAAATATAATTTAAAAGATATTATAAAAATAAACTGTTTTAATTCAACTTTTAAAAACACAGTCGTGTAATTTTTACCTCTTCTTAAAAATGATACACAGGCCCAACAAGTACAAACAACTCTTTCACAAAACAGTGTGCGTGTTCTTTGTGCAATATTAGTGTCACTAACAGTCTTAACACTTCAAAAACGTCCCTAAATAAGTTTGTAATATGTGTTTGACTTTCATTTTTGAGATAAGCATGTAAAACAATACTACTGGCAAATAAGCATTCTCGACAAATAAGGATTTGTTTAGTTCATTGATTCGAGTTTTTAATTTGAGTTGAGATATGACTTTATGTGAGAATTTTTTACTGTAGTAAAAAAGTTAGATGTGACTGTTTCTAAGAGTTTTTTACTGTAACAAAACTTAAATTCTAAACTCGAATCGATAAAATGAATGAGGAGGATATAAGTATATAGTGATATGTTGATGTTTAGACACAAGTTTAGTTGGGTGGTCGAAGACCATTTTGTCAACTAGTCTGTCCACATTAATTTAGAAGTACAAGTTTCTTTTTTATTAGGCGATTTTTCCCGGTAGTCTTCTTTACCAGTAGTATCAGTTTTTGACCATAAGATCTAATTAAAATTACATTAAATTAAAAAAATACAAAATATATAGTTTTTATATAAATTAAAAAGTAAATAATTACCGATAATTAATTCATTTTTTTCTGGTTTAACGATGAAAACTCCCTTTTATTAGTTAATCTATAAGGTTTTTCCATAATAATAATAATAAAAAAACTTCCAAATCTAAATTGACTGATAAAAAAAACTTCTACTAGAAGGTTTAGTTTATGGGGGATGTGACTTTCCAATATAGGAATTCTTATCCTCAACTAACTCAGATACATACAAGAGTTGTTGTCACAACCCTAAGACGCTAAAGACAAGAAGCGAGGATCACTTTAACACCTTTGAACAACGTTGGAAGATTAATTAATTATAAATTTAAAAGTAAGAAGTACTAGATTTTAAATGATCTCAACACAATCTAAACAATATCAAAAATAATAATCTAGTTATAAATCTGAAAATACCATAAAACTTATTTGAGATTTAGGCATACATTGAAGTGGACAAAGGAAGATTACCTCTTCCGGTAGACAGCGAAAGGCGTCGTCCACTGTCACCGGAATCCGCCAATGACCCGGCCGGAATCAATGGAGAACCTACAAACATGAGGAAGAATGGCAAGAGGTGCTCTTGAGCTCCTCCCTATATCTCCCTCTCTTTATGTTCGGCCACACCCCAAAAAACCCCCACAAGCACACCAAAAAACAAAAATGGTGGCTAATTATATAACCAGACAGACCTAAGGGCTTTAAGCAATATACAATGGAGAGGGTATTTGGTCCAATGGGCTGATCAAATATTATAAGATAGATGGAGTTCATATGCCTCAAGCGAGTTAATAAAACAAGTTTTCATCTCATTATGTACAACAGACATTCACTCATCACAGCATAAGCATCAACTAAGGATCTCACATAATAAACACAAGCCCAAAACAATCATACATAATAACGTATCGACATAATACAATCATTATATATAATCAGGCGTTAGAGATTCATCAAAACATGACGACAACTTTAATATATGGATAAAAAAACAGTGATAGAGACTAACAACAAGTGTATCGTTTCAACTTGTCACTTTGCCAACTAATAAGTGTATCAACACAATATCACACATAAAGTGACAGATCCATGAATATGCATGTATTATTTGAGGTATAAGCAATCTTTATTAATAACAACATGTCACACACAAATGGCAGTAAACTCTCACTAACTCAATACAACTATAGACTCTTTACAGTCTCGAGCTAGGATGCGTGTTCTTAAAACACCTAATAGGTAAGCTTTTAGTAAAACTGTCGATCGACTGTTTATAAGCGTGTTTTCAGTAACAATGAGACATTTTATAATTTTTTTTTATAAAAATAGAACACATCATCATTATGCTTAAACGGACAATGTTTCTAGTGTTCTAGCATAGGATAGTCCGGAGATGTTAATTAAACGGACTAGGGAAAATTGCTAGTATTATTTTGATTCATTTAAAAAAAAACAAAAACACACACACACACACACACACACACATACGTTGAAGTGCAACTCAGCAACTGGCAATACTTAGTACTGTACAGACATTGTACATACTAAAAAAAAAAACACCCGTGACATAGCAGTAAACGAAGATCTTTAGGATAAAATAAAAAATTAAAAGTACAATATTTCTTTTTCCATGGCTTATCTTCTAACTTATTCTAAATCTTAAACTTAGCAGATGACACAAGCATTAGGATCTTCCTCTACGGTTCTGGTGTAATAATGCGGAGGATACTTGTAGGCCTGCTGCAGGTATGCCTGCTGCCACAGCTTCTGCAAATCTTCAGCCTTTTGATCTTTCTTTGGTTCTTCTTTCTTGGCCGCTTCTTTCTTGGGCTCTTCCTTCTTCTCCGCTGCTTTTGGAGCTCCCACCGAAACAATCTCCGTGTTGCAAAGCTTCCGTAATTTGCTCACTAAACTCACCGGATCTATGTCCCCTGTCACTGTCAATTTCTTGTCCTTCGTGTCCAACGCAATCGACACAACACCTAAACAATTCACCCCCAAAAAAAAATGGAAATCAGTAAAAGTTTTGTCATAAAATATATGAACTTGATTGAAGCTTAGCACAAGATCAAATTAAATACAGAAGCTATATGTGTATATCTATATATATATATTAGTTATATATAGTACCTGAATGACCAGAGACTGTCTTCATGACTTTCTTCTGGCATTTCTCGTCATAGTAATCGATTTTCAGCACCACCACCTGTCAAAACAAAAAATCCAAAATTACGACGAGAAAACCAAAATACACAACCTAACAGAAAGAGAAAGCAAAAAAGAAAAGAAAATTTAAAACAGAGTTAAATTATAATCACTAACCTTCATTGTCACAAAGCTTGAGAGATCTGAGACTGAGAAGTTTCAAAAGAACACTTAAATGAGAAATGACAAAATCACTAATATTTTAGAGAGAACAAAATCCAATAAGAAATTTGGAAAGTTGGTTTCAATACAACTATAGACTCTTTACAGTCTCGAGCTAGGATGCGTGTTCTTAAAACACCTAATAGGTAAGCTTTTAGTAAAACTGTCGATCGACTGTTTATAAGCGTGTTTTCAGTAACAATGAGACATTTTATAATTTTTTTTTATAAAAATAGAACACATCATCATTATGCTTAAACGGACAATGTTTCTAGTGTTCTAGCATAGGATAGTCCGGAGATGTTAATTAAACGGACTAGGGAAAATTGCTAGTATTATTTTGATTCATTTAAAAAAAAACAAAAACACACACACACACACACACACACACATACGTTGAAGTGCAACTCAGCAACTGGCAATACTTAGTACTGTACAGACATTGTACATACTAAAAAAAAAAACACCCGTGACATAGCAGTAAACGAAGATCTTTAGGATAAAATAAAAAATTAAAAGTACAATATTTCTTTTTCCATGGCTTATTTTCTAACTTATTCTAAATCTTAAACTTAGCAGATGACACAAGCATTAGGATCTTCCTCTACGGTTCTGGTGTAATAATGCGGAGGATACTTGTAGGCCTGCTGCAGGTATGCCTGCTGCCACAGCTTCTGCAAATCTTCAGCCTTTTGATCTTTCTTTGGTTCTTCTTTCTTGGCCGCTTCTTTCTTGGGCTCTTCCTTCTTCTCCGCTGCTTTTGGAGCTCCCACCGAAACAATCTCCGTGTTGCAAAGCTTCCGTAATTTGCTCACTAAACTCACCGGATCTATGTCCCCTGTCACTGTCAATTTCTTGTCCTTCGTGTCCAACGCAATCGACACAACACCTAAACAATTCACCCCCAAAAAAAAATGGAAATCAGTAAAAGTTTTGTCATAAAATATATGAACTTGATTGAAGCTTAGCACAAGATCAAATTAAATACAGAAGCTATATGTGTATATCTATATATATATATTAGTTATATATAGTACCTGAATGACCAGAGACTGTCTTCATGACTTTCTTCTGGCATTTCTCGTCATAGTAATCGATTTTCAGCACCACCACCTGTCAAAACAAAAAATCCAAAATTACGACGAGAAAACCAAAATACACAACCTAACAGAAAGAGAAAGCAAAAAAGAAAAGAAAATTTAAAACAGAGTTAAATTATAATCACTAACCTTCATTGTCACAAAGCTTGAGAGATCTGAGACTGAGAAGTTTCAAAAGAACACTTAAATGAGAAATGACAAAATCACTAATATTTTAGAGAGAACAAAATCCAATAAGAAATTTGGAAAGTTGGTTTCTTTTTTTTTTTTTTTTTTGGTTTTGAGCCTTGGTGTATGCAGTGGAAGTTCGTGAGACTGGTATTTATAGGGGAGATCAAAGCAAGAACAATGAACAGTCGGTCAATTATCAAGTCGTGAACACAGTAAAGTCTACGGTCGTAAATTCATCATCATTTGTTTGAAGGACCCACGAGCCGCGAACGACGCCGTTTGAGCTTTTATGAACTTTTGAAAAAAAATTAAAAATAAATAAATAATAAAAAAAAAACTTGCTTTGCAAGCTTTCCACTTTCCCGGAAGAAACCATGTAAAGGGTCTTTGGCCTCGTTCACTTCGCGGATTCGAGTTTTTAATTTGAGTTGAGATGTGACATTTTTTGAGAGTTTTTTATTGTAGTAAAAAAAATTAGATGTGATATTTTTTGAGAACTTTTTACTGTAGTAACCTAAAACTAAAAATTTAAATCGGTAAAATGAACGAGACCTTAGTCTTCTGACGTGTTTGGATTCATGCCATGCGTTGGCATGGTCAAGTTGTTGGTCAAATTTGGCTTACAGAAGTCTCCTTCCCCTTTCGTTTGTCTCCTTTTTCTGTTTGCCATGTTCACCACTGTAGAGAAGACTTACTATTGATTAGTCAATAGAGATATTATAAACAAAAGAGAAAAAATATAAATAAAAAAAATTCTTACTATTGATTGGTGTTCTAGGTTTTCTCACATGAGATTTATATCATTTAATTAGATTTGTTCAGTACTTCAGTTCATGGTGGGTACTTAAATCTCATGCCAAGTTAGATGTTACCTGAATCTTTTTTTTTTTTTTTGAAAGTTAGATGTTACTTGAATATTGTGTTCATTATTTTGATGAATGAAGTTTTTTTTTTTTTTTTAAATATTTGATTATCAGGATCCATCGAGATTCTTGGATCGGTTGTCCGCTTAATTAATTAATGTAATTACTTTTATTTAATTTTTATAAACTTCGATGCTACCATTTATAGTAAATAAAGTAAAACCTAAGAAAGCTTGATTATGTATTTCTGTATTGTATGTAAACATATATTGGTTGATTTTTTTTAGGTTATATTGGTTGAATTATTCTATATATAATGTTTCATATACGTGGAATTACTTTTCAATATGTTTAGTGTCATATACCTATAAAAAAGGGTTAATGAGACATAACGATGAATTAAAATATGACTCGAGTTTGTGAATATTCTGCATACGGCTTAATGTAGATGTATAATGACATTGTTAATTTTAATAATGATACTAATGTTTTTAAATTTTATTTTATACAGGACCAAACGTTTTTGTTATTTAATGATAATGATAAGTACGGGATGTTTTTCTCTTTCCATTTCTATTTCTAAGGTTTCGTTCTTTTCTTGTGCGCTACTCACTTTAATTTCTATTTTAGGGCCGAAGTCTGAAAATGCTCTTGACTGGTCGTTGGACCCCGACCCTAGATACAGGGCTCTAGGTCTCATGGCCAATGATTATGGTGGTGGTGGTGACTTAGCAGACTGAGGGGAAGGATAAGAGGTGCCGGTTTTTTTTTTGGATGACCATATTGTGCATGCTAGATTTTCGGCATATCTATACTCTCAGGATATCGCTTTTCTCATCACAATGATCATAGAATGGGGAGTTGTGCGTGGATGAATGCTCAACGGTGGTGGCCATGGAGTCGTGTGGGTCGTCACCGATCTATTCTTTATGATCTTGGTGGCCAACTTATCGCACAAGGATCTTGTATGTGTGGCTGAAGAGTTTTGTCTTATTTTTAGTTTATATTTTACTGTTATAAAGGCGATGTTGATTCTGTCGTTTCAGTTTTTATGTTTTGGTCATGTAATAACGAAAGTTATCGTCCCACATTTTTTATTGTGGTGGTAGGTTTATCGTGTTAGGTTTGATCCTATGCGGCCTTATGAGCGATCCTAGTGCTTTGGGTCCTTTAGTCTCAGTAGACTGTTTTTATCTATCGACTATAGTGGTTTTGTTAAACGAGCTTTTGTTAGGCTCGATTGTTAATGTGCTAAGCGGGTCTTTTATAGTTAGGACTCGACAGTCGAATTTATCTTTGTGCCTCATTTGACTTTATTGACGGATCTAATTTTTGTCTGTGATCGAATGTCCTTATATTGAATGGTCATTTGTTACTATTTTAGAGGATGTATTGGCTTAATCATTAAAATAAAATTTTCCCATTCAAAAAAAGAAAAGATATATGCGAGATGGTGTAAATATTGTATCCCACAATTTATGGGATTATTAACCGTCTTTAAACATTCCATGTCAGTTAAAGAATGACATTAAATTGTCATTGTTTCATACTCGCCATTAAATTACATTAGAATACTAACAATATAATTATGCAGTTGATGATAATCTATACATATAAAATCACAATTTCGTTAAAATAACGACAATATAATTATACAAATATTCATACAACATCACAAAACAAAACTATTACATATTATTACAATAATGACAATATCATTAACATGTAAAATTTAGTCACACACTAAGGAATGCGAGTTTTTCATTTATCATAACCATCCTGGTATGTAAACCAAATAACAAGTAAATGACAATGTATATACCAAACAAGAATACGGAAATAGTAAACTACATGCGATATAATGCATTAATAATGTGTTAAAAGTAATTTAAAATCTATATGTGAATTATTTTAATTAGCAATTTAATTACGAGAAAGATATGGGGAGCTAATTAGGTACCAATATAAACATAACACGATCTTGAAAGGATATTTTAGAGGTGTCAAAAAATATAATTTAAAAGATATTATAAAAATAAACTGTTTTAATTCAACTTTTAAAAAACAGTCGTGTAATTTTTACCTCTTCTTAAAAATGAAACGCAGGCCAACAAGTACAAGCAACTCTTTCACAAAACAGTGTGCATGTTCTTTGTGTAATACTTGTTTTGTTGGAGGATTTGTTCTCTGATTCGAATCATGGTTCATGATTCATTACAATATTTTTTCTTACAAAAAACACACGTAAATCAAAAATAGTTATAATCTTATGGTTCTAATCCATGAACTAAACGGGCTCTTAACACTTCAAAAACGTCCCTAAATACGTTTGTGATATATGCTTGACTTTTTTCATTTTTGAGATAAGCATGTAAAACAATGCTACTGTCAAATAAGCATTCTCGACAAATAAGTATATAGTGATATGTCGATGTTTAGACACAAGTTTGGTTGGGTGGTCGAAGACCACTCTGTCAACTAGTCTGTGCACATTAATTTAGAAGTATAAGTTTCTTTTTTATTAGGGTATTTTTCTCAGTAGTCATCTTTACTAGTAGTATCAGTTTTTAACTGTGAGATTTGATTAAAATTACATCAAATTAAAAAAAATGTACAAAATATACAGTTTTTGATATAAATTAAAAAGTAAATAACTACCGATAATTAATTCATTTTTTATGGTTCTACCATAAAAACTCCCTTTTATTAGTTAATCTATAAGGTTTTTCTATAAAATAAAAATAAAAATAAAAACTTCCGAGTCTAAATTGACTAATAAAAAAAAAAACTTCTACTAGAAGGTTTAGTTCATGGGCGATGTGACTTTCCAATATAGGAATTCTTACCCTCAACTAACTGAGGCTCCGTTCATTTTACCGATTCGAATTTAAAATTTAAGTTTTGCTACAGTAAAAAACTCTCATAAACAATCAAATCTAACTTTTTTACTATAGTAAAAAGCTCTCATATAAAGTCACATATCAACTCGAATTAAAAACTTGAATCAGTAAACTAAGCATTTCCTTAGATACGTACAAGAGTTGTTGTCACAACCCTAAGACGCTAAAGACAAGAAGCGAAGATCACCTTAACACCTTTGAACAACGTTGGAAGATTAATTAATTATAAATTTAGAAGTAAGAAGTTGGATTATAGACCGCGTTAACTCAAAATATAATTTTTTTTTTTTTTGGGGCTAGAAAACTCAATATATTATAGGCCCCGTTCATTTTGCCGATTCGAGTTTTGCTACAGTAAAAAGCTCTCAGAAATAGTTACATCTAACTTTTTTGCTACAGTAAAAAGCTCTCACACAAAATCATATCTCAACTCGAATTACAAACTCGAATCAGCGAAGTGAACGGATCCATATAATTGATTATCACAATTTAACACGCTGTGCAAATCGGCGTAGGTGTAACAGTAAGGCACACGTTGCTCAAGGGTAAGCAACCTTATCTAGTTGATATTGACATCTACTTATAATGTTACAATTTAACTTTGCACCGACTTTAAGTTTAAATGTTGCAATATTCCCAATTTAAAATAATGCCACTTAAATTCAGAATCTTCTGTTCGATGTTTTTTCTGTGCCAACTCATGTCTTGCCACACAATTTAGTGTCCCTTACATATTTAGAAATAAATTTTCATGTACTAACACGTTATCACGTAATTAAATTCCTACTTTTTTTGTTCTGCCTAGTAAAAACTTAAAAGCATGTCTTTCGTCACGTGTAACAACTTAAAAGCATGTCTTTCGTCATGTTAACCAGTTAGAAGTACATGTAAGAATGTGTCTGTGACATGATAAGGTTGTGAAGACTTTGTGTCATAATTAACATATGTAAATTTGTGATTAGTTAAAGATATACAATAATAATTATTGTGATACATGCTAGAACAAAATATACATGATTATTTGACTCAAGTTAATAATAATATATTATTTTTTTGGGACCCAAATTAGTTGAAATTTAAAGTGAATTCAACTTTTTTTTCTCTAATCACCGTTTCAATAAAAAAAATGCTTGTATATTTCTTACTATAAAATTACGTGAGAATTTACATGTTAAGATCATTCTCTTTAACTACTGATAAATGTTATTGTTACAACAGTTAGATTAAATTTTTTAACGTCCTAAATTGTAATTGTAATAGTTTATTTCACGCGTTGTAAATTTTCAATATGTACACTTAAAATTAGACTATTAAATCTCAATCAAGTAATGAAAATAATAATTCTTACCAATAATTAAAAAGTACCGTTCCTATTGTAAAATTCCCAAATTACGTACCCATTACCAAGATATATTATAGAATTTTTCAAAAGCAAATTACAAGAAAAGCAAAAAGTTAAGCAGGTCCCACATAAAATATTGTCCGGATCCCATATAAAATATCTAAAAGCATCGCGTGGTGGAGGTGATGGGCACCAATGAAATGTTTGGTTCATGAATTAGAATCATATGATTATAATTATTTTTAATTTATGTGTATTTTTTATGAGAGAAAACACTGTAGTGAATCATGAATCATGATTGAAATCATGGTTTGAATCCTCCAACCAAACGTCCCCCAAGTGATTGGGAAGCTCGGCCCGGTTCAACATGAAATTTATAAAATATTTTTTAAAAATAAAAAATATAATGTTTAAATTGCGCTGGCCTAACACCTTATAAGAATTGGCCCAACCCGATTTTAAGACATAAAAAATTAAGATAAAAAGAAGAATAACATAAGTGGTGATTAGTAAATTATAGTATATTTTTTAAAAATAATAAATTAGAGCTTGATATTTTAAGTTTTAAATATTATCAAAAACTCAAAAATATCACTAAACTTCCTTTTCACCTCACTTATCCTCTCTAAACATCTATTTTTATAAAAAAAAATATAGTAAATTATAACATATTTTTTAAAATAAGTGATTATAGTCAAGTCCACTATGGCCAGGATCAGTGGCCGGCAATCAGCTCTGACAACCTGCGACCGTTTTCCAACAACTAGTGACTGTTTTCTGGTGACTATTTTTCGACGATCTTTTAACACTATATTTAGCAGTAAATACCATATTTACCATTTAATACAATATTTACTAGTAAATACCATATTTACCTGAAAAGTTAACCACCGACTCCGGTGACCGTTTAATGCTATATTTACAGGTAAATATTGTATTTATCAATAAATACTATATTTACTAGTAAATATCATATTTACCTGAAAATCCAGCCACCGACTCTGGTGACCGTTTAACACAGTATTTACCAGTAAATATCATTTTTTTTAGAAAATTCAGGCACCGACTCTAGAGACCGTTTAACACTATATTTACTAGTAACTATCATATTTACCAGTAAATCTGTAATTACTAGTAAATACCATATTTATCTAAAAATTTGGCTACCAATTCCGGCGACCGTTGAATGATGTATTTACTGGTAAATGCCGTATTTATGAGTAAATATCATATTTATCTGAAAATTCAGGCACCGACTCCAGCGACTATTTAACACTGTATTTACCAGTAAATACCGTATTTACTAGTAAATATCATATTTATCTGAAAATCCGGTGACCGTTTAACACTGTATTTACCGATAAATATCATATTTATCTGAAAAGTTTATCACCCACTCCGGTGATCGTTTAATACTGTATTTACCAGTAAATACCGTATTTACTAATACATATCGTATTTATCTAAAAAATCTATCACTCACTCCGACGACCGTTTAACACTGTATTTACTGGTAAATACTATATTTATCAGTAAATATCGCATTTACCTAATAATTCAATCATCGACAACCAAGACTAGAAACTAGTAAATATGATTTTTGTCCTTATTTACTTGAAATTCTAGAAATCTATAAATTAGCGGCACCGAAACCAAATCACAACATAGAATCAACCAAAATTTTGGATTATCATTGTTGGTTGCCGAATCGAATCCGGCTGCGGAAGCGTGGTGGTGCGGGGAAGAGGCGGATTGTGTATAACAAAAATTTTCATAAAACTTTTGAGATACTCTATAGATTATATTAATTTATGCACGAATAAATTAATCTCATTAACTTATATATATCAAGAACTCAATCAGGAAAAATACCTGGAAGCCGACTCGGATGATAACTTGAGTTCTTTGACCACGAACAGTCCTTGCTCCAATCTTTGTGTTTAGAAAACCAATGTCTTCCACATCAATTCTTAGAATCCACAAAGACGTGTGTGTGGGCACACATGAGACAAAACGGGTTACAATAAACACTCAAATTTCCACAAACACCATCGCATGCACGATGTGGAATTTTTAGAGAAAAAGTTTTCTTTCCTTTCTCTCTTGAGAATTTCGGCCAGCCTTAACTCTTAGGGCTGAAAAATTGTTTCCAAAATTTCTATAGAGAAATTTCGGCTACCTCTAAAATTAGGGCAAAAAACCATTCCAAAAATTGTCTCAAAAATAGTATAAATAGAGTAGAAGTCAAACTTCTAGAAGGAATCTAATCTCTATCTCTAAGATAAAGCTTGTTAATTATCTCCTATTTGAATTTCGAACCAAAATTCTCCTCTATCCCTTATCCCTTGTGGCCGGTCATGCTAGGGATTCCCATCCCTGTGTGTGGCGCCAATACTGGATAGGGAAGAAAGAGAAAATCATCCTTTATCATGTAGTCCAATTTTATTTCAATTTCAAATTCAAATTTAAGTCAAACTTAAATTAATTTGAATTTCTAAATTGAACAACTTATCAAATAAGTTTAAATGGATAAATCTAGATGTGTTCAAATTCAAATTTAAATAATCACATTATTTAAATAATAATCAATTCTCAATTAATTATTTTCGAGTATTTAATTTATAGAATTCCTTAATTCTAAAATTTCCCATTTTACCCTCTGTGTCTGGTAGAATTACTAGGAC
>NW_010365163.1:307970-336802 GCF_000414095.1 Morus notabilis
TCTAATGGACAGTGATTCATAAAACACATTCATGAATCGGAGTTCCTACTGGTCCAAGTACCGAATCAACCCACAAGAGAATTATTTATCTACTTCTTTCTTAAGAAGGAATGGATTCCATCTCGTGTAATAACATTCCCGGCTACCTACTTCATCATGTCTCTAAAATACAAGGAATAGGATTCAGGATCTCAGAATCCGTACCGAGTAAATCAAAAGACACAAATCCATAAATAGGAGTCTGTTAAGAACTCAGGATTAAGATCATCCTATATATGACCATCGGTAGACTCAATTAGAATTTCTATACTTAACGGAATTTTTAGAAATTCATATTGTGTCTGTGTCCTTGTTCCACATAATCTCATTATGCGAAAAACACTCATTCAATATCTCACCATATTAACAGTGCGGATAACACCGTTCCATTCTTAATGGGAATGACATGTATTAATAATGTTTTAATTAAAGATTCTGAACTTTAATTAAATTCATTATGAACATTGCTTTTTGATTATTATCCTTAAACATTATCCTCTCGTATATAACACTTATATACAATGTTTAAGGTTACATAAATAACCATAGAATTTTCATTGATATTCATAAAATATTCATAAATATATGCACATAAAATAATGAATAAACTCTTTTATTAAATAAATAATAAATATCTTATTACATCTCATGCTTCTAGGACACTATTCCCAACAATCATAAACTCATAACAAATCAAATCTAAAAACTAAAAATCATAACAAATCAGATTTACGAATCACCAAATACCACAATTACACTTATTTTTTGAAAACATTTCATAAATACATTATCAAACAAAGAATGTCTTTTGGTTCCCGTTGTTGCCATGTCAGCCCATAAAAAAAATTACTTGCACAAAGCACAAAAATTGACAAGCCCATAGAAAAAAAGAGAGACAAAAAACAGAAATCATTGGCCGGGATCTACTCCATGGAACCGACGCTGGCCGAACTGGTTCGCGACGCATCTGGTGGTGCGAGATCCCTCGTTGGGAGGTTACGACAGCCTATTAACAGAATCTTGTTCGCGAGAACCAAGAATGAGGTGACAACCACCGCAGTTGCTGGAGTCTGTCATTTGTGAGAACGTCGCCTCTGTCAGATTAGCGTTGCAACGCCGATGGGAGAGAACCGACAGATAGAGAAGAGAAAAGCAAGGAAATCACGATCTCACTTTGCGATCTCTGATTTTTCGCCACAGATCGACGATGACGGCAACGAGGCAAGAGAGAGAACCGGAGAAATCACATCTCCAATCTTTGGCAACAACGGCAGCGAGTTATCCTTGAAGAGAGAGAGATGTCTCGAGGTGAAATCATGGAGCTGGTAAAGAGAGGTCGTGGAGAAAGAGAGAGATTGGGGGAAAGAGAAGCATTTGTCAGAAAACTTAAATGGATGGGTATATTTGGAAAACCATAAATCAAAAATCAAAATATGCTATAATTTATCAAGTTTTAAACAATACGAGCTTATTCTTTTGGAGTTTAACTTTAGTATAATTCTTGAGTTGAATTTGAGTTATAATTTGAGTTGAACTTGTAACTTAAGTTTGTGTTTGGTTGTGTACATTTGAGTTATGGTTTGAGATAAAAATCTTTTTAAGTTTGTATTTGAGTGAGTCAAAACTTGAATTTGTATTTAGATAGTATTTTAATAAAAACTCAATGCTGATGAAAAATTTTAATAGGGTATATGGGTCGGGTTTTATTCGTCTTTCGTTGTCAATGCATAGAAAAAAAAATAATCTCAATCAGAATTAAAACGTATGTAACTCGAGTTACATTTTTTTGAATTTTTCACTCAAAAGAACAAGCCATATGTTATTTACTTTAAAACTATATTAAGAAAATGCTACTTAGTACATTTACCTAAAAAAATTTAAGGTGGGGCCGGATCAAACCGACAGTAACAAGTCTTAAACCGGCATGTTTAGCTCGGCCTAAACTTACAATTTTATTTTCACCAGGTAAATTTTCAGACAATTTATAAAAAAAATAAAAATAAAAAATAGATCAGCAAAAAAAAAAATTAAAACATGAGTCGATTCTCTAAAGGAAAAAAAGTAGCGATTATTGCATTGCCAACTTTCTCGGATATCCAAGAGGAAACGTGGCGGGCTCTCATTGGGTGAATACCCGTATAATCAAATCCGTCGCCGCGTGTAATCACTGCCAATTCCTGGCATAAAACGCCTCTCCAGTCTCCACAAAAAAGAGTGGTTGTACTGTGAATTGTAATTTTTCGCTATTCTTCGCTTTGAACTGAACAAAGTTGTGTATGGTATCCAACAACCCGAACCCGCAAGAGGGCTTTTACCTTGACCCGAACGGAATGGCGCTGCCCGGCCTCGGCCCTTTCGCCGCAGTCACCGCCACGGCGGCGGCGGCGGCCTCGACGACGTCGTCTTCGGAGGATTTGTCGAAGAAGATCCGAAAGCCCTACACCATCACCAAGTCCCGAGAAAGCTGGACCGAGCCCGAGCACGACAAGTTCCTTGAAGCCCTCCAACTGTAAATTCTAACTTTCCCCTCTCGATTTCCTCTTCCTTTCTATCTCTATTATGTGTATATGGATAATTTGTGATTTGCGAATGTGTTGTAAATGGGGAAAATAGGGTTTTAGGGTTTTTAATTGGGATTGATTTGTCGGGTTTGGGAATTCGTTTGGTTCTGAGATTCTATATGTGAGAAAAGGTGTAGGAAAACAAAGAAAGGATTGGGATATATAGCTTTTTAGTTGTAAAAAGGAAACATGTGACGCCCATTTTGCCATCTTCTAAAAATTTGGAGACCCCTGTGGTAATGTTCAGTGTTTCATTTCAATTCAGAGCTAAATTTAATATTGATTAAATGTGGAGAGAAGGAAAAAAAGATAAAAAATTTGAGAGAGAGACGGAGAGGAAGATACAAACTACCCAGAATTTCTCTCTCTGTAGTGATTTTCCTTTTAAGGCGAGGGCATTTATCTTCTATAAGTTAGGAAGCTTGGAATAGCACTATGGATAAAAAGAGGGTATGCCATATGTCTTTAGATAATTGTTGGATAGCCTACTATATGGCTGTTATGATAGGTTTTTTTGACATCCATTTTGCATCTAATTGCGAGGGAAGAATTTTATTTGTACTGTTTAATCAGTTGAGATAGAATTTTCCGGTCAAACCAGCAATTTTTGACTAAGGATAAATTCGTAACAATTTATTAACGTGTAATACTGAGATAATAGTCCCCTACTTACGACAGGATGGCTGACCACGATCACGCCAGAGACGACACTGAAGTCATCGAACCTATTGCCCCTCACATACAAGAGCTGCCTAGCACAAGTCTTAGCAAGGCCACTGATTACTTACAAGATGGATATCGAATCTATCTGCAGAAGGATCATCAGGAGAAGTATAGACGCTACGCTTTATTGCAAGCGACTAACATCTTTAACACTCTCGTAACTCTCTACTCGACTTTGTTCCATGAACAGTGGCAACATTTTCGTAGATACTTGGAACAGTTTGACGTTCCTGCAGGTCTCACACAATGGACCTTTGCAGCCAGAGTCTACGTTTCATGTTGGATACATGATTTGTACCCACCAATTCGAGAGGCCGTCAAGAAGCTCACGCCCTTGGCATTTAAGCAGCATTTCTCTATGGGCGAACCCTTATACAGTCTGTTTTATGACGAGTATCTCGTCCGATTGAATGCATCAATACGTCCAACTTACTTGAAAGGAATGATGGAAGATACCTTGTATATTCCGATCTTTTCTGAACAACCAGTGAATTGGAGAGCAGATAACCCTTTAGGTATTGTCGGTTGGAACACCAACTACACATGCTTACATGGACTTATCGCTATCATGCAGGAGAGGAAGTTCTGGAATATGACTCCCCTCATCACGGACACATTGGGCCGACCCTTTTGGCTCTTTGACTGGCATGCTAATAATACCTGTTGTGCATGGTTTCCCGCATAAGGTAACTTCAGCATGGAAGACATCACACTTGGGTATATACTTGGAGTAGCTTGTACTCCAAGGCTTGGACCACGAGATGTGGATGATTGGCAAATCTTCCCAGATGGAATCGTACCAGCACAGATTCGAATCGACGGCTACCAGCGCGTCACAGAAAGATGCTTTTACGGAGCCTTTGAAGTCAGAACAATTCAGCTGAACGATATCACCACCGCCGCACTCCGATCGATACAGAGAACTCGCGAACCAATAGTTCGTAGAAGAACTGCACTCGGCCGCACCAAGCGCACACGCCCCGAAGCCCTACCTGCACTAGGAGAAGGAACGCACACACCGGCTTTGACGCCAGCTCCCCAGCAACCTGCCCAACCAGAGCAGCCTGCAGAGGAACCAAATGCACCGAAACTCCGTATCATCGATTGGACGTATTATTACTCTTGCATTTTAAATGTGGACATCCACACTCGCACAGGAGCACATCGAATGATAGTTTCAGGATCTTAATTAGTTTAGTTTCAGACTTTAATTCAATTCATTTTGGATGACTATAATTGAACCTAATTTCGTGTACTTCGTTTGTTAGACATTCGCTTGAATTTGAAACATTTAGTGGATGCTTGGTTCATGGATTTAGAACCATGATTCAGAACTATTTTCGGTTTACGTGTGTTTTTTGTGAGAGAAAACACTAGCGAGCCGCGAACCATGATTCGAAGCATGACACGAATCCTCATACCAAACACCCCATTAGTTGTTTTGATTATAATATAAACATTATATTATCTTCTTAATTAACTTTTGGTTACAGACAGCTTCATCAGTGCTTAACAGATAGACTTATAACCATTGGAGACTATAATGAGTGTAAAAGCCCCACGATTGGTTAATAACCTTTCTTTGTGGAAAAGTGAAATTCATATAGCCGACCCCAATTAAGTTGGGAGTAAGGCTTGTTGTTGTTGTTTAATCAGTTGAGATGCTTTAGGCCTCGTTCGTTTCACTTGTTCAAGTTGATAACCTGAGTTAAAAAGTGAAATCATGTGAGAGAAAACACTTAGTAAAAACTTGAGTTATGATTTGAATCAGTGAAATGAACGGGCCTTAGTTTCAATGAGTGGAGTTAGAGGGTTTTGGTTGAAAGTTTCTTTCTTGGGTAATTGTAAAGCTGAATTTACTTGTCCAGTGACAAGTATTTTTCTTTGGCCTTGATTCGTTAGAGGGTTTTGGTTTTCAAGTTTCATGTTGTTTCTATTTTCATTTCCTAATACTTTAATTCTTACATTTTTTAATTTTTCACTGATTTTATTCAGGTTTGACCGTGACTGGAAAAAGATTGAAGCATTTGTAGGATCAAAAACAGTTATACAGGTTAGCTGTATTGCATATACGATCTACTTGTCAAGATTGTTATTCTTTTATAATTTATTGTTACTTTTCTTTGATTTTTATTTTCCCAACAAGAAAAGCACGGAATTTACTGTTTACAACCCAATTCTTTAAATTCATGAATAGAAATGATTGAGAAGAGTGTGCCTCAGAAGAGATATAGTGCATATAGGATTGAATGGCAAACGAGAATTTAATGGTAGGTACTGTTAGTTTTGAAATAGTATTTCTGTGGTTCAGTTCAAAAACTTGGACTGATATGAATTATTGGAAGGAGTTAGAACAATATCTTTATGTTTCCTGTTATCTCCAGTTACCGTTCTTGGTTCATTCATTTTAAGGGCACCAACAGGAAGCAATAGGCAATATCTTAACTAATGTAGTCTTAAGTTTAGTAGAAAATATCAATTAGTTTACAAATATTTTTACCCACGAGATATGAAATTTTTTTTTTTTTTTTTTTTTTTTTTTTTTTTTTTAGAGATACGTAGTCATGCACAGAAATACTTTCTGAAGGTCCAGAAGAATGGGACGAGTGAACATCTACCTCCCCCTCGGCCGAAGCGTAAAGCTGCTCATCCATATCCTCAGAAAGCTTCTAAAAACAGTCATGGTACTTGTTTTTCTAAACCATAAGTTGATAATAAAAAAATTATGAAACTGCAATCTTATTGCAACCTACCCTAGTGATGTATTTTGCTTTCAGCGCCCGCACTCACACAGGTGTCTGGAGCTTTTCATTCTTCATCTGCAGTACTTGAACCTGGGTATATTCAAATGCCAGATTCCTCACTCAGGAGTCCACGTAATGGTGCTTCTCTCTCTTCATGGACTAACAATTCTGCACAGACAGTCAACTTGTCACATGGAGCCAAAGGTTTGAATTATTAAATAATGTGTTTACTGACATTGGTGTGATCTAGATGACTACGTTTATGGATGTCAATGATGTTCTTTCCCAAACTTGGCATCTTAATTCTCCATATATGTTCTTTGCAGCCCCAAGCGCGGCAAACAACTGTTGTAGTAGCACTGAAAGCACTCTGGCAGCACGAGCGATTGGTGAGACAACTGATCTGGGAAATCATAGTCATCAATTGAGAGGTAAGAGCATTGCCAAATTAACGCCAAATTTTGGGATTTGGGTAGGAAAACCACTTTCAATACAATGCGATTTCTGGTGCTAAGTTTGGCACATGCCAAAACTTGGTATTTTGTTGCTATTGGTTGGTATTTTATCATTTCATTTAACAATTACAACATTGTCATCTTCAAATTATTTAAAAATTTAAAATCTACTTTTACCAGTTCTGAAGCTTAAAATTTATGACAAAACGTAGGCATAGCATTTGAATTAATATTATGGGTTGTAGTGGAGCTCAAAAGAGAATAACACATCAGATATGCCATTTTAATACTTTGTGCCAAATATAACATTAGTATTGGAGATGGTCTAGGGCTTCAATTCCTTTGTACCTGTATTGGTAAGAATGCTTCAGGATGCCCATTTTTCCTTGTGCAGTTCTTCCAGACTTTGCTCAAGTATATAGCTTCATTGGCAGTGTCTTTGACCCGAATGCTTCAGGTCATCTACAGAAACTAAAAAAGATGGACCAGATAGATGTTGAGACGGTACGTTTCCTTCAAATGTTGTAAGTTTGTTATTGTTTGATGTTTAACATCCAGGTTAGTGCTTAAACTTTAGGCAAAATCTTCAGGTTTTGGTTCATAAATATTATTTTGAGTATTCTTTTGCAAATATTGACAGCTGTAGATTTCTGTAATCTGAATATTTTGGTAAGCCCACGTCATAATGGAACGCGTAACATGTATTCTATTGTTGGCTCTTCTTCAGGTGTTACTGTTGATGAGAAATCTATCCATCAATCTAACCAGCCCTGATTTTGAAGATCATGTAAGTATCCGTGCCACTGAACTTTGGCCTATGCTTTGACCGAGAAAATAGCCTTTTGGTTCAGCAAGTCCTTTTGCAGTTAATGGTTCAATGTACACAAACTGGGTCTCGGGACATCTTAAATGGTTAAAGAATGAATTAGGCGTAACGATTTCTCATGGTAGTCTTTCTTTTAGTTTGTTGCCGTTTCTCAAATTGAATGATTAACGCTGCTTGCGGTTCGTTGGTAATAAGTTTATTGTGAACGAAAATAACAAATAAGAAATAGGTAAAGCTAGTTCATTTAGTCCCGCACTTCCTCCAAGTATAACCTGGATTTGTTTCATTGACACAGAGAAGGTTGCTTTCATCCTATGAGATTGAATCGGAGACTACAAATCACAATGAAGCAAACAAAACCATTAATAACGACCAACCCATGAACGTTGCTTCGTTTGTATAGCACCTAAATTGAAGCTTCCCCATCCTGTCTTGGTGGATTTGCCTGCAGAGATTTCTCATGTGGAGAAGAAGATACATAAAAGCAGGCAGATAAATTTCTAAGAAAGGTGTGAATTTTGAAAATAAGAGTTTCAAGTCGCACCCCAACTGTCAATTCGATTTTGTGCCCTACACAAAGTTGCAAGTGTTATCAGGCTACTGATACACGTACTGTTAATGAATTTTGCCATTCCAGTTTATGTATATATGAACAAAAGCAGAGAGAAGGGCTTTGAATGTATAGTTGTTCAGCTGTAAAGTCAGCAGTACAAGCTTCCGTGTATTCAAGTTTTGACTCATCACATGTTTTCTTGTTTGTGCAAGACAGGCACAGATATTAGTGTGCCTTGTAACCTAATTTTGAAACTTCTGATGTTGTGCGCTGGTTTTGGCAGCTTATCTCCTTTTTCAATGCATATTTCCGGTTGTTGTTGTTGTTTGATACAATTATATTACATGTCTATATCTATAATCTATGTTCTATAACATGTCTAGGTGGGGTTGTGTTCCCTCTTCAAACGCGTCTACAGACCTTTTTTTTTTTTTTTTTTAAGAATAAAAAATCGTAAATTTTTTTGCACGTTTAAGTGTGGAAGGATATGTCAATTGATAAAGAAAAACTCTTGTTCTAGTGAATGATGCAAAAATGCTAATGTCGCAAGATATCAGATTGGTTCCCTAAAAAAAAAAAAAAAGACTGAATGGTCAGAAAATTGTTTACGAAAAAAAGGTGGGTTTGTTGTTCATGTTTAGCGGGGGGTGAATTCGTGATACTACTACTAGCTACTGGCCAGTGCCTAGGGTTTTTCACATCTCTGTACTACCGAGCAAGTGCAACCCAACGTAACAAGGGCTTGGTTATTCTCGTCTTCTCCAACCATGGTACCATTCGCCTCCCTTTCCACACGCTTATCGACAAGCTACTTTTTGCTGAACTTTTTTTTTTTTTTTTTTTTTTTTTTTTTTTTTTTTTTTTTACTTTTATTCTCTTGTTCAGATTATACCAGAGAAGAATCGACGAGAAATCTGCAAGTATCACTTTCAAGGTCGCTCCTATATCTTGTTGAATTTATGATTCTCACTTTCTATTCTCTGATTTCTGTTCTTTTCTTTTTTTTTTTAATGGGAATTTTTCAGCTTTTCATTTATTTGTTTTATAGTCGAATTATTGTCTGAATTCAATAATGTAGGCGTGTAACATGGTTGTGTTTTCTCTCGTAAAGCATTAAAAAGGAAAAGACATTAGTGTATGGGTGTTAAGTTGGTGTTGCCAAAAATCTTACATTGTTTTTTTTATTTTTTTTTTATTTTAATGTCCAAAGAGGGAGTTTGTTACGCGAAGAAGGATTTTAATCTCCCGAAGCACCCCGAGATTGATGTTCCGAATCTGCAGGTCATCAAGCTGATGCAGAGCTTGAAATCTAAGGAGTATGTGAGGGAGACATTTGCGTGGATGCACTATTACTGGTACCTTACCAATGATGGAATTGAGATTTTGAGGACTTACTCAATCTTCCGTCTGAAATTGTGCCCGCCACTTTGAAGAAATCCGCAAAACCCCTCGGTCGCCCTACGGGTGGTCCGCCTGGTGATCGTCCACGGAAGTGCAAAGCTTTACTTATAATACTCGCTTTTCGGGTTCGCCGTGCCAATTTTCTGTATGATTAAGCATTAATGCTTGTAAATGATTTTGTGTTTCTAGAGGCCCACCTCGCTTTGAAGGAGGTTCGAGGTTTGGTGATCACGATGGATACCGAGCGAGGTCCTCGTGGGCCTTCGGGCGATTTTGCTGGTGACAAAGGAGGCGCGCCTGCAGACTTCCAGCCCTCTTTTAGGGTAAAAAATCTACTTCATTTGTGAATTGCCAAGATTGCGTTGTGAATGCACAATTTTTTACATCATGTTTGGATCAAATCTCATCATGTGAATAAAGCTGTTGACGTTGACTGGAACTATTATTGTTTGAGAGTCTAGACTATCAATAATAGAACTAACATTGATGGGATCTTTAATCTTTCTGGTTTGCTGGCTTAGACTCCAAGACCGGATATTTCGATTGCACAAAATATGCTCTCTGTTAATTAAAAGCTACTAATGTAGTTGGTAAAGATGAACAAATATTATAAGGAGGAATGAGGAAGCAGGCATTTTTCAGTCTAAACAACTGATAAGTGATAACGAGTATATGACATTTTTGATGCACGGAGATAGCAAATATCTAATGCGTTTCAGATGTGGCTAGTACCAATTTAAGTGTATTGCATTTATTCCTGTATACTGTTTATGAACTTTGGCTTTTATGAAAGTTTGTGAATTTCTTATTTGCTGTTGGGTTTGCAGAACCTCCTAGTTCAAGTTTTACTTGATTTTTGTATGTTTTTTTGTTTTTTGTTTTTTGTTGTCTTTACGGTCTAGTTTAGCAGCAAAGCAATTCAGTGTTTGAGAACTGATGTAAGCAGAGTTTTTGAAGACAGAGTTTGGACTGCTTCTTTTATTTTCTTCACGTCTTTTTGTAAGTGTTGGTAGATCAAATTGGCTTTTTGGAATTTTATAGTAGTCCTAACACTTATATTTTACTCTTTATAAGCCCTCTTTCATTGTTTTATTTACCTCTTTATCGAACCGGTGAGTGTTTAGAAAAGGCAGTACAAAACTTTTTTTTAATAATCATTATCACCTAATTTTTTATTATTAAAGAGCCATATTACACTGAGGTCTGAATGATCCGTATCACTTGATTTGCAAGTGCCAATAATTTTTTCATTTGCATGAGAAAATAAGCTTTAAAAGTTCCAAGAGTTCAAGTGTACGTGTCAATTTTTTATATCAACTTCTATGTCAATTTTTAAAAGTGTAGAACACCAACTTATGAAAAAAAAATTAATAACTTTATGTGATATTAAAATCATCACCGTTATTTTTTTATATTTTTTATTTTTGATTCGAAGGTGAGAAAATTCGAACTTTACATTTTATAGTAGTCTATTAGGCTATATCTATCACTATATCCTCGTGTATGTATATATACACACATACATATATATATATATATATATATATTTATACCCTTTTACATGAGTATTCTGAGATTACATATTTCTTCTAAATTTTTTTCTGAAACACTGAAATTGGCTAAATTACGGACTTAAATCATCTGCCAATTCTAATATACACATCTCTATTCAATAATATCGTATAATTTCAAATATGAAAATGTTTTTTAATTGGTTTTATCATGTCTGTTTTTTCAATTATATCATGGCATTATGCCATATCACTTAAAATTAAAGTTGTTCTTTAATTGATACTATCATATTTGTTACCATATATCGTCGTTTAGTGCTTATTTAGCGTGATAGTGTAAACACATAATTTTAATTATGTTATAATATTTTATTTATATAAAAAATTAAATTTTAAAAATCATAATTAAAATTACTAAGTTAAACTTATATACCAAACGAGTCCTTTAAAAAAAAAAACTAACTATTACTAATTCATTTATTATCATTATTATATTATTAAAAGTTATTACGGTGAGACTTCTTACAAAATTTACTGATAGAATATTTTATTTTAATTGTTTAATTAAGTTTTCAACAGTTAAAAATTCAGAACGCGCCGTAAAAAATCACGATAAGGAAATCCATTATTATTATTATTTATTTTGTTTATAAAAGCTATCGTCGGAGCTCTGAATCTGGACCAGCATTCCAAACTCCCAAGTCAGCGAACCAAAGGCGCCTGCGCATTTTAGCGCGAGTTTTGTACCTGCAATTTCCCTGCGCAGTACGCACCCCTGAAGGGCCTTTATCCATTTATTCATGATTAACTCTCCATTCCATGGCCTCGTCGTCGCAATCGCATAGAAAGAGACTGAACAAGCGATCCAGCTCCAATTCCTACTCTTCCATGGCTTCCAGGCCTACTCCTCCAAATTACCGAAAAATCTCTCTCACTTTCTCCGTCTTCCTCATTTTCTGCGTCGTTCTTACCCTCGGCATTTCCTCCAACATGTGGAACAAGCTCAATTCCTCCTCTGTGTCGCCCACAATTTACTCGATCGAGGTCGTCAATGAATTTCCTCACGATCCCCAAGCATTCACCCAGGTAATTCTCTTCCCTGATTGATTTCTACGACGAAAGAAATAATTTTTGTTTAGATGTTTCCTTTTTCCCCGTTTCAGATCGTTTTCTTGCGTATTCAACAAAACAAATTCGATTTTTATTGGTTTATTTTGATTACTGAGTGACACTTGAACTGATAGTTAACATTAACCGGTTCTTCTGTGTTTCACCTTATAATTAATTCTCAGATAGTCCTTTTGGAGATATGTAATTTTATCTCAGGAAACAATTTGATTCGTATTTTTGTCTTCAGGGGCTTGTTTATGCTGAAAATGATACCCTTTTTGAGTCAACTGGCCTCAAAGGGCGGGTGAGTTTGTTTGTTTTTTTTTTTTTTCAATTAATTATCGATTTTTTTTCCCACTACAGGTTTTTAGGGTGCATCCATAGCATAATCTGCATGTTCTTTTTCAGGGTTCACTATTTTCGTATGCATGTATGCAGACACAAATTGATTTTTTGAAGTATTGACTTGGTGGCATATTTTGCATTACATGAATTACTTTCACGCTGTTGTTACATAACAGAGTGATTTTGAGTGTTTCATAATTTGACTTCATGAATTTTGTTGTTCCAGTCAACGGTGCGAAACGTAGCTCTTCAAAATGGGAAGGTATCGTTCTTAGTCGCAAAACCCTTTTCTAGATCGGTCGTTTGTTTAGTTAACTGCATAATTTTTATGCCGAGGTAAACAAATTTTGGAAGTTATATAGATAGCTACAAGTTTTAGATCAATAAATGATGTCATTGGCAACTTCATTATTGATATCACTTAATAAGGCTCAAATTCTTGTGCTTCCTAAGTAGTCGTTTTTATAATGTAGATTTTTAGTTTACCAACAAGACAACTATATGTGGTGGAGTAACACAGTTGAATTAAATTCAGTTTTAATGCTTGGTTCTAGTGCCGTGATGAGCCAAAATCTTAAATTTGAAAGTGATCGCTATTTTTGTATTACAGGTTGAGGTTATTCAAAGGATGGATGACTCCTATTTTGGCGAGGGTTTAACTCTAATTGATAGAAGGTATCGGAGTAAAAAGTATATATTGCATTTTGTTCTTTTTATTTGCTGAAAAATGGAGTAATGAGAATTCAGAGGTGGCATTTTTATGCTCAAATGTTTGATCATATAAATTGCACAAGTAATGCCGGAGAATCCTCAAGTAATGCTGATTTAGAAATTTATGTGTTCCTTTGTAGGCTGTTCCAAGTAACTTGGTTGACGAAAACTGGTTTCATATATGACCGATATAATTTAAGCAAAGTTGGTACTTTACCTTTATTGCTTTCCAAATTATTTTCCTATCATTTGACTTGTTATTATTCTTGTGATTACTATTTTAAACTTTTTTCTCCTTTGCATATCAGTGAAATTTCCAGCTGATCTTGAGATATTAGTATCAGTTTTCTAGGATTTCACTTGTCAATAATGTTTTGCTTCGGATGAAATGAGACATCGGTTAGGTAATCTCAACCATGTTTCAATTGCTCCTTTGTATATCAATTTAGGTTGACCAAAATGGGATATATTTCATCCTTTTTCCCCCTTAAAGATGGGATATATTTCTTACTTTTTCTTATCTTACAATAACCTATTTACTAACCTTTAGCATGCGGTTTCTGTTAACATTTTGCTTGCTGAAAAAGTTGTTTTGAATGATGTGCCTCCTCTTCTTAGTGCTTAAAGGTTAATTTCCAGGTCCGGGTTTGTGATGACTTTTATTGCTTCGTGTTTAATGCAGTTCAAGAAATTTACTCACAAGATGAAAGATGGTTGGGGACTGGCAACTGATGGAAAAGTGATGTTTGGAAGTGATGGGACGTCAATATTGTACAAGATTGACCCTCAAACACTGAAAGGTTTCTTTTGTCCATAAAAGTTATCCTTTCTTTTTTTTTTTTTTTTTTTTTTTTTTTCCCCCTTGGGGGGGGGTCTCTGGCAGGTGATCTGCACTAGATCGAAAATCCTGCTCCTGGAAGTTATTAATTGCAGTTTCTGTTTAGATATTGATGAACAAGTGATTTTCCCACTGTATGGGGACTGTTCCGTTTTGATCTTATTATTCTCTCATGTGCTCGTGTTTGTTTGTTGCTTTATTTTATTGTCTTTCAAACAGTTACTGATAAACAAATAGTCAAATTCAATGGTTATGAAGTGCACAACCTTAATGAGCTGGAGTTTATAAAAGGTGAAGTTTGGGCAAATGTTTGGATGGTAAGTCTTTTCATCACTGTACAGTGAAACAATGTATAATTCTTTCCTTGTTCTATATTTTCAGTGCTGCGCTCAATTGCATTAAGTTAATGGTTCAGACATGCTCCAACTCTTCATAATGCTACAACGTCTCAAATATATTGCTATATTCATGCTTTATTTTGAAGAGTTTATAAAACTGCTTCAAAATATTGCTATATATCTGACTTAAAAGCAGTTTTTATTTTGAAATGTTCTATATTTCTTTAACATAATGCGTTCTTAATGCATAGACGGACTGCATTGCTAGAATCTCACATGAAGATGGCAGCGTGCTTGGGTGGATTCTCCTTCCAACTTTGAGGTCAGACTTTCATTTTGATTTCGTTCTTATTGTTCAAGTAAACAAGTCTACCAATCATGGAACACATCAAGGGGTTTCCTTTTTTGTTCAGAGTTTCATGGTATTTTCCTCTATCGTTTGCAGGGAGGGACTTTTACGGAAAGGCTATACTGTAAGTTATTAGAACCAAAACTATGCTTTCTATATACTACCTTTTTTAATACGAAGTGATTAGTATAGAGTTATTATTTCAATTGATAAAAATACAAGTTTCTGCATATAGATTCCCCAATTGAAAAATGACAATTCACCTATGTTTCACTTTGTATAAAAATTTGTTCTTTCGCCAGTGGACTTACCACCAAAAAAAAAAAAAAAAAAAAAAAAAGGAGAGAAAAGTGAAAGTTTGGCCTTTTTCCGACTTATTTTCAATTTTGCTATGTTCCAGGGTATTGATGTTCTTAATGGAATTGCATGGGATAGCGTCAAAGACCGGATTTTCGGTAAGTCCTGATTTGTTTTTAAGATGTCATTCTATCATCTCTGTGATTTTTGTTTTTTGTTTTTGTTGTTTTCCGAGCTGTTATGTTCTGTCAGTGTTTTAGATTCATGTTGTTTTCACGAAATGTTTGAATGAATTGTGTCGTTTAGGTGATGTTATCGTCTTTTTTAGTTTTGCATTTCTTATTGGTTTAAGATGATGACAATTTCCAATATGTTGTTTAGTCGTTGGCTCGTTATACTTTGTCGTTTTCGATGCTTCGTATAATCCCGTCACTTACCATCATGTTGTCGTTTTTCTTATTTTTGTGATTCTTATTATTTTTCTGGATGATGCGTGTTTTTATCTTTTAAACATGTTGTCGTTCCTTTTTTTTTGGGGGGTTCAAATAGTGTTTTGTTTATCTAGGTGTCTCTTTTAAGGAACTTTGTCGTTTAAAAGTTTTGCAGTTGTGTTTTCTTTTTCTTTTTTTCCCTGAAAGTACGATGTCTTCTTTAGAGAATGTTGTCGTTTTTCTGCATTTTTGACTCTTGTCGTTCTTAGGATTCGGCCGTTTCTCAGAATATTGTCGTTCTGTTATTTTCATAGGTATGTCGTTTTTATGTTCATGTCGTTTCCTTTAGATGTTTGGTAAAACTGTGTCGTTTAATAAAATATTACCGTTTTGTTCGGTTTTGTGGTGGTTTTTCTAGACAATATCATATTGTCTTCAAGAGATTGTCGTGTTTTCTGAGTCCTTTTTTGTCGTTTTTTTTCTTCGGTGTGATGTTTGCTGAATTTGTACCGTTTACTAACATTGTCGTTTTCTTCAATATTGTAGTTCCTGTGTTGTCGTTTTGCAGGTTGTATTATTTTTCAAACTTTTTGTCGTTCACTTGAATAATTGCTGTTTCTAAGGGATGCGATCCTTCTTATTATTTATTGAAGAAAAAAAAAATTCTTTTTAAATCCTTTTTATATAAGCGTTGTGCTGTCTAATATGTATGTTTATGCCCATAAAAATTTGCAGTGACAGGAAAGTTATGGCCGACGCTTTATGAGATCAAGCTGCATCCAGTCAAGAAAAAGTATAAGCCTCGTGTCATAGAGCAGTTGTGCTTGCGGGCTTCACACGATTTTGGGAGGGCGTAGACTGATATTTATCCGAAGATCTTGATAAATTCCCACTCCCACATTATGAGGCTTAGCACGAGTAGGCCAAACGTATACCGGGGTTACCTTTACGACGAGTTGTATCTGTTGTAAAAAAAAAAAAAAAAAAAAAAAAAAAAAAACCACACAAACATTAAGAGGAACCATTAACTGGTTAAGCAAAATTATTGGACTTTCGAGTGGTGATAACAAAGTTATATATTTAAGTATATGCTAGTCAATTGATGGGCACATTCTGGTTCATGATACTGCTATTTTTGTAGCACTATGTGTAATATACTAATACAACATTGGTTTAATTTAGCACAAAGAATAATACTGTGTTGAAGAGTGATTTTCTTTCGCTATTTAAATGTCAACATTTTGTACTAACACGTTAATTTGGCATTGTATTAGAGATACTCTTCGGAACTAGACTGCATGCTCATGCTAGCAGAATTGTTCGTCGCAGATTTGTTTCATTGACGAATATGTTGTCGTTGTCTTCAGTTCTTTTTACAGATGAGATCAGTTTTGACTTTTCAGGGTTCGTCTTTTTGTGAGATAATATTGATGTTCAGTTGTTTTTCTAGGCGTTTCTTTTTTCAGGTCATTCCGTTTCTTATGATGTTTGAAAAAATATGTGGTTTTCGAAGATGCCGTCGTTTTCTCTAGTTTTGTGGTTCTTGCCATTATGTCGTTTTCCTGGGTGTGCTGTTTTTGTTTTTTAATTCATGTCGCTACCTTGAAATGTTTTATACAACTGTGTCGTTTACGGAGATGTTGCTTTTTTTTTTTTTTTTTTTTTTTTTTTTTTTTTTTTTTTTTTTTTTTTCTGGTTAACTGTTTCGAGATGTTGCCTGTTTAGGTGTTTACTTGTGAAGATGTTGCAGCTTTCTTTAGTTTTCTTCTTCTTGTCGCTTTTCAAGGATGACGTTTTTTGTATTGTCGGTTTTTGAAATGTTGTCATTCTGACATTGTTAAGTTCATGTCGTTTTCTTGAATGTTTGATAAATAAGAAGGATAATAGTAATAATAATTAGCGGCGCGAGAATTCTGATCTATTATGGGTTTGGAATTGTAAACAATACTCTGATTTTCAGTGGGGTACGTTCAATATCTATAGCAAAATTAAGTGATTTTTCTTTTATTCTTGTTTTTCAACCAAACAGTTTAAAAAGGGATTACGTGATGTTTAAAATGAAATATCAAAATTACTTCAAAAAAAGAATGAACTATCAAATATTTTATCGAAAAAAAAAAAATATATATATATATATATATAGTCAATTCTTAAATGAAAAAAGAATAAATACTAAAAATTAATTTGAGAAATAATTTTTTTTTTTACTAAAACTTAAGAAATAAGATTAATTTTTTTAAAAGAAAATGAAACTAATTATTATGTTCAATATTTTTAGGTGTAAAATTAATTAGTTAATAATTCTAATAGTAGGGGCCTTGAAGAAAGAAGATTTTTTGTTTTTTTTTTTTAATAAAAAACTAATTAATAATGTTCAATATTTTGAGGTGTAAAGATAATTAGTTAATAATTTTGATAATTAGGGGCCTTGACTTAAGGGTGGCAGTTGCCTTAAGTCAAGCCAATCTAATTAACTCAAATTTGTATATTTGAATATCATCGAACAGATAAAGTTAAACTCAATCTCATCTGTCATAGAAAAAGCCGAAAACGCATAAAAGTTAAAAAACCCTAAACTCAAGAATATGCAGTCTTCCAAAGTAATATTATCATTCCTTAAGCAAAAGCTCATGAATATCAAGCCATGGCTTTTAATTACACTCTCTTTTGCATTTTTAACTCTCATTCTCATCATCCTTTTTCTCTCCTGCAATATCCTAATTCGTCGTAGACGAAAATTCTACAAACCCCAAGCTCTACATTTCCCAGAAACCATTTTGTCCAAGTACTTGAACAAAAATAATGCCTATTCTAGAACTTCATCCCTAAATAGGAGCCTCCTCTTGGAAAGTGGGATGAACTCTAGACAATATGATCAGCCAGTCATGTTGTCACGCCAGTGGTCTACCAGAACCAGCAGTTACACGAGCGATGTCGAGTCGGCTGGTGTCCCGTTCTCGCCGGTGATTAAGGATGCGTGGAGGAAAATGTTTAGTCTGCTGGAGATTGAAGTAGCAACAAATGGATTGGCCAAAGAAAATGTGATTGGGACTGGAGGTTATGGCACTGTTTATCGTGGTGTTTTGTTTGATGGTACTCGTGTGGCAGTGAAGAAGCTACTCATAAACAGGTAGTCATATTTAACCGATTCGAGTTTAGCTATAGTAAAAAGCTCTCAAAAACAGTAAAAATTTCTCACATAAAATCACATCTTAACTCAAATCAGAAAACTAAACGAGCCATTAGTTATTAATTGAATCTACACTCAGAAGACGAGTGTAATTACTAGGTCTTGAGAATCATAGAAAATATGTTTTAAATGGTCAATTAAGGAAAAGAAAATAACCATTATAATTTAAATTGTTGCCCAATTTTTGAAATATGTTATTCTATTAATTTTCTACAAGGCGGGCTCAGAAATCAAAATTAGTACCCGTAGAACCGGTTTGGAGATTTTATTAGAGAAAATATACGGAGTCTAAGATTGTAGGCCCCGTTCATTTTACCGATTCGAGTTTTACTACAGTAAAAGGTTCTCACATAAAGTCACATCTCAATTTAAATTAAAAACTCGAATCAGTGAGCTAAACGGACTCGTAATCTTCTTTTTCATCACAGTGAAATTTCGTTGCAACGAAAAGTACAAGTAATTTTCACATTAATAACGAACTATTATAAATTTTATATTTGCATTTCTCGTCTTCTTCTATATCATTCCGGGATTAATCAGTAATAGTAAAGGTCACAAGTACACGATTTTTACTTTAAAATTCAGTGTTTTTTTTTTTTTCGCGTTATTCATTAAGCTGACAATCAGCCAGTTGCCAAGCTGAGGAATTTATAGCCCAAGTGGAGGCAATTGGACATGTTAGACATAAGAATCTGGTCAATCTGCTCGGGTACTGTATGGAAGGAGCTCACAGGTACACCAAATTACGATATTTAACAAAAAATTGCACCTTCAAATTATAATAATGAAAAGAAATTTTGTTATTAATTAATAATTCATTCCTGTTAGGATGCTTGTGTACGAGTATGTGGATAATAAGAATCTGAAGTATTGGCTTCGTGAATATCCTAAAGAATTTGGCCCTCTTTCTTGGAAAGCTCGGATGAACATAATACGAGGAATTGCAAAAGGGTGAGAATGTGAGAAATCATATATATATATATATATATATGTATGTATGTATACATTTTTATATAATCTTCTAATTTCCAAACTAGTTTTACAATACATAACTTGGAGTGAATTTGTTAATTCAGATTGGCCTATCTTCATGAGGGCATTGAACAAAAAATTCTCCACAGAAGCTTAAAATCAAGCAACATAATGCTTGATCACCAATGGAATCCTAAGATTGCTGATTTTGGCCTTGCTAGTCTCTTTGGTCCTCAGTGGGTATCCATGATAATGGAAGCGTTAGGGTACATAAGCAATTTCTTTGCTCTTGCTTATAAATTGATTCTCTATATATGCTTCTTTGTTTTGATAAAGAAAATTGTTGGCAATATATACGCATGATTTTACTATACTAATTTTGTGTGGACTCCATTTAGTTACATACCTCCAGATAATTGTGCATCTCCTGGGGCTTTCACCGAAAAAAAGGATGTTTATGGCTTTGGAATACTTTTGATGGAGATTATAACAGGCAGAAGCCAAATAGATCGCCATAAAAACCAAGTATGAAATTCCTTATAACCTTGAGACACTTGTGTGTGTATTATATATTATATATTATGTATATACATAATATATATATATATATATATAGGAAATATACAACCATATCAGTCCAGCAGTTTTAACATTTTTTGTATGCACTGTGACATTGCTCAATAAATAGTCTATCATTAAAATAGATTAAAGTTGTTTTAATTTTACCATGTCATACTAAAAAGTTATAAGTCTAAATAAAAAATGTTACACTTGTTGTATCATATAGCCGCCGGACTTAAAACCTTACCTATTTAAATTTGAATAGATATTGAATGATCCGCTCTAATATTGCAGCCATATCTAGTGGATTGGTTGAAGTCTAAGGTTGCTAGAGGAAAAACTGCTGATGTCATAGATCCATGTTTGCGGGAGATGCCTTCTTCGAAGGAATTTAAGCGGATTCTATTGATAGCTCTTCGTTGCGTTGATCCTGATGAGCAACATAGGCCTAATATGGGACATGTTATTCACATGCTCGAGCCACGTGACTTGCTACTCGGTGAGGAAGAGCTATTATTTCTCTCCAGCTAGCTAGTATATATCTGAAATGTATATTTCGCGTTCTAATTATTTCCTTCCTTATCTCTTGACAATTATTTGTCATAATTGAGAATTGTCGGGTAAAGTAGGAGAGTACTTTCTTATCCGAATAGCCCACAAGAGACAACGAGGGAAACTCCAACAAAGATAAAATATGCTTTTTCTCCTTGAAGTGAAGTTCACATTAGATTCACACATTCTTTAGAAAAAAAATAACAACAATAATAAGAATGGATCCAACACTTCGTGCCTAACCAACAATGGGTATTGGATGGTGTGGTGATTAGGATGGTGTTTCTTCTTCTTCTTCTTCTTTTAAAATGGTTCAAGAATTCATTACTTTAAAATCCCACTTTAAGATCTTTGTCCGGTCAATTGATCGTATGGTGTTGAATTCGTAGTGGTCCGAGTAAAACTGAGCCATTATTTAAGTGAAATTGAGTGATCATATCCTTGCCGTCCTATTAGTGAGCCATTAGATTTGTTTTACAAACAATAAGAACAAATACGTGGTGGCACCAATAACCTTTTTTCAGCAAAAAAGATTGCATTAGGACAAGCCGATGGCCTCGTTCATTTCACTGATTTGAGTTTAAAATTTGAGTTTTGTTACAGTAAAAAGCTCTCAAAAAGAGTCATATCTAACTTTTTTACAATAGTAAAAAGCTCTCACATAAAGTCATATCTCAATTCGAATTAAAAATTTGAATCAGTGAATTAAACGGAAATATATCTTTAGGAAGCAAAATGCCATGTAATCGCTATGAGTTTGCTTTTACTCTCACTTCTTTGACAGTGTCCCAAAACATTTTGGTTGGTTTGAATTTTGAAACCATACACAGTGTCGGACGTCCTATTTCTCAACATGGGAAATCAACATATATTTATTCATATATATATATATATATTATATCCCACATTGTATAACTCATAATTATATATTTATATAGATATATTATTTTGATTCAACCATCTCTTTTTCGACTTGCCCGCTTGAATTGTATATTTTGAATATCAACTAATCACATAATAGCCTCAGTTATTTTTATCTCTTTTGTGTGATTCAATAAATCTATTCTATGGAGTTCCAAAAATAATTTACTTATCTTATTATTAATTAAGAATTTTGTATATAGCTAGAACGACCCTCACAAATTGCAAATACTAATTTGTTAAGAATTAATCGGATTGAAGCTATAGCGTCATCATTCGCTGGAATAGAAATAATATATGTCTCTCAGAAGAGACTAATTGAAAGAACAAGCCTTCAAAGGAACACTCTCAATGGGCAACCTAGCCTTAGGGAAAGGACAGTCAAACTTGCCTTGCTTCTCCGGCAGCAAATCGCAGGCCTTGGGAGTCACATTGCTCGTAACTCCCTCGACGTTAGTGCAATTCCATTGCAATTTCTTCGGCGTCTCTGTCAACGTAATGGTCGCATTCGATATGCAAATCCCCTTAAACGTGTCGCCGGCAATCCCGTCAAGCCTGGCCGAGTACGTCACGTTCTCTGCCACCACGTCTCGGTAGTTTATCCGGTCGATCACCGGCAAGGCTTTCGGGTCGAACCCCGGGTCGGGGTGGGACCCGTAGTTGCCCGTCATCCAGAAGGCGTACTTCATGGTCTTGAGAGTCATTCTCCTGGCGAAGATGTCCTTGACGTAGCCGCCACGGCCGCGCCCCGTCTTGATCCTGATGCCCGACTGCGTACTGAGGGCGGTGATGTCCTCGATGCGGACGTCCTGGATCCCGCCCGACATTTCGCTGCCAAGGGCGATGGTGGCGCTGTCGGGGGAGATGCACGTGAGTCTCCTGATGACAAGTTGCTTTGTCGGCTTTCCTAATTTGATTCCGTACTGGCCCCAGCCGCTCTTTACGGCTACGCAGTCGTCGCCGGAGACGATGAAGCAGTCCTCGATTAGCATGTTTGTGCATGAATCTAGAAGAAGAAGGAGAGAAAATAGTTAATTGATTAGTAGAATTGGTCATTTTATTGAATTAATTTTAATGTTAATAGATGATTGATTAATATTGTTAATAATGGTAAACTGACTCACCTGGATCTATCCCGTCTGTGTTTGGAGAGGTAACTGGCGCAACAATTGTCAGCCCTTTGACAATTATGTTGCTGCAGATCATTTTAATTAGTCACACATTAGAAGGTAAACGGGTTATTATGTACAAGCTTAACCACTGTTCTATGAAAATGTTATATTATTACAAGCTTCTTTAATACCTATTTCCACTAAATAGTGCATAATTATGACGCGCGCTAGTATCAAATTTACACAAAAATTAATAATACACGTAACACCAGTACGAAATTGCAACTAGTCAAGCACAAAAAAAAAAAAAAAAAAAAAAAAAAAAAATCTTTACGATTTTCAAAACTTTAATTGCCGATAAGATATTTTGTCATATCACAAATCAGCTTAATTGATAAAGTAAAAGTTTAGATTAGTTCACCTATTTTCCCATCTCATTCATGGTCTCTCTAATGCTATTTTGACAACTCATTGAATTGGTTAAGTAATTTCTTATACCAAATTATTAAATTTAAATGACAAGAAAAATAATATTGAGAGGACGGTCAATAGATCAGGAAATTTGGAATAACATATGTTGACTCAATCAAATAGTAGATATATTCAATTCGGTTATAACATGAACCTGAGTGAGATTGAATCAAAGCCCATTAATACTGCTCAATAGCATGCTAATTACAAGATTTGTGTGTGTGGGATTTGTTTGTGGCCTCTTTTAGCCAAAGCTTTTTTTTACCTAAGATTATATTACTATTATTATTATTATTATTATTATTATTTTGGATGCTTAAAGCTAAAAATTAGACATTCGTGAGAGTATATAGAGGTTTATAAGATGATCAAACCTGCTGTATATGGGGTGGACAAACCATGAAGGAGAATTGATCAAAGTGAGATTGAAAATCTGGATCTGATCAGAGTGCAAGATCTCGATCATGTAGGGTCTGGTGGCGTTCAATTGACCGGCTCGGAACTTGGTCCACCAAGGAGCTCCTTGTCCATCTATTGTCCCGTTATTACCTAATTATGGTATCAAAGCCAAATTATTGACTCTATTGTCTATGATAACCAAAAAACAAAAAAAAATTAATTTAAAGATTAAGACAATTTAATTACCAGTAATTACGACATCGGTGAGATTTGTTCCGTATATGAGACTGCTGAACCTTGCGTTAGGGGCATCTCTACCTTTTCCATAAGAAGGGAGTAGAGCAACCAATGGCCACTCTGACTCATCCTGTCCATTTTGATTAATCATTTAATTTGAATAATTAGTTAGCATGAAAATGAACGTTCATACATAATAATAATAATAATAATAATAATAATAATGATGATGATGATGATGATGATGATAATGATAATAATAATAATAAAATACTTGGCAAACAAAAGAAAAAAAAGGACCATCCTATGAAGTATTCTCTTATATTTCCTTATATTCTCGTCGTCATCTCAACTCCGGTAATTTTTATACTAGACAGGTTTTGGTAGGGTTCTCCTCTGTGATAATGTGAAAGAGTCGAATTTTTTTTTTTTATTTATAAAACTTGGATTTTTCTCATTTGGTAAGTTTATTATCAATCAAAATTAATCATGTAAATTCAAGAAATTGAAAATCAAGGTTAATTATTATACTAATCCTTGCGAGCGAGATCAATGGAACAAATATCCAATTATATTCATCGTTTTATTTTGTCACTAGCTCATTAAATCGCTTTTGTCCATGTATATTTTTCTAATTGTTTAGCATGTCAATTTCTTGGGATCATTAAATCCAGCGAGGTGCAATATGTACAAAACTGCTAAATGCACAGGTGACCATAAGCAGCACTGCCGTAAACAACCAAATTAAAGTACCAAGACAGAAAACAACAATCTTCAAAGTTACAAGAGCGTGCTTAATTCTTCCTTTCTTTTAAAAGAAAAAAAAAACATGTTTAGAGTCCGTTTAGTTCGCTAATTCGAGTTTTTAATTTGAGTTGAGATGTGACTTTATGTGAGAGTTTTTTACTGTAGCAAAAAATGTTAGATATAATTGTTTCTGAAACTTTTTACCGTAAGAAAATTCGAATCGGTAAAATAAACAAGGCCTTAATTCACTGAGATTTTTTCGGAACTAGGAGATGACAGAATAATAATAATAATAATAAATAAAAATTCACAGCGTTCTTGTCTTATTGGTTCTCAATTCTACACGTCGACCAAAAGTACCTTGGCTTAATCCCTAAAATCTTCTACCACAAAATTACAAAACAGATATAGTAGTAATAATAATAATAACAAAAATGACAAAAAAATTTGGCCTAGTTGTCACTTATTTTAGCAAAATCTAAAGTTGGCATTGTGGCCAAAGGTTGATGAATAAAAAAAAAAAAAAAATCTAAAAGAATAAAATCCAAAACAACTAGGTAGGACTTTGACGAAAGTTGACAACAAAGACGAATTGAAAGTGGTCTAAAATTTTGACGGTGACAGTCAATCGAATCCTTAAAATAATCTTAAAAAAAAAATTTGAATCTTTAATGAAAAATTTTGTGAGTGAGAGACAATTTGATAAAAATCCAAAATTTATATATATAATAAAACGAAAAATAAAACTAACCATTTGGAATTATGTATCAATTCTCACGTAAAATAGAATAAAAAGGGTAGATGAGTAGTTACCTGGGACCCAAGAATAACGGCATCCTTATGGAGGAAAAGGGTGAAGTGGCTGGTAAGATTGAAACTGCCGGTTAACCATTTACCGGGTGGCACAATTAGCTCTGCTCCGCCGTCCGATGCGAATTGGCTGAGATGATCAATGGCAGCTTTAAAGGCCTTTGTGTTTGATGTTTTTCCATCACCAACGCCACCAAAATCAGTCAACACGGCGCTGTGTTTTCGCCCACATTTTGCCCCACAGGGGGTATGGCCCACCTTGTTGAAGTCCCGGGCCCCGTATGCTGTGCTGGTTTCAGTCAAAATTAACACTAATCCAAGCATAAAAATGGCTGATCCAATTTTAACCTGCAATTAAGAAGATATTAAAAGAGAGAGAGAGAGAGATTAAAATTACTGCAATGTAATTAGTAATTAATTAAACGCAAAATCATGGTACAAAACAAGAAAAGGACTTTAATCCATGAGAATTATAATAGCAAAAAAGAAAAGTTTGATGCAGGAGAAGAAAACTACATGGGATTTTCTGGGATTTAGAAGAGGCTCCATGATTTTGCAGAATGAATTGTTTCTGATTTGGCAAATGGTAAAGTGTATTATTTATAGAGATATTGAGGAGTCTAATTATGGGGACTTTTCACATTTGGGGGCTGGTTTTGACAACCGTTAGGGGAATGAAAATAGCTAACGTAACCGAATCTTTTTAAGATGGAAAGATATCAAAAATATGGTTCGAGTTTTTAGTAAATTTTAACGTGGAAGCAAAGTGCATATCTACATTCTAGAACTTTTTAGAAAACACAGATATGAAAAGCTTTGCAATCTCTCTGGAAGAATAACTTCTTGAATAACTTCAAAAAAGAAAATCTGGCATATCTCATGAAAAAAAAAATCTATGATTTTTTTTTTTCTAGATGAAAAAATGAACCAACATTTGTAGACTATATATGCGGCAATGCGGCAATACGGTAATGGTAAACATAACGTTTTTCATATAGACCTATAATTTTTTAGTGTAATGATGATAGATTGTATTTTATTGAGTGTTACACTTACATAAAATGAGTATTACACGAATGTACAAATAATGTTACATTGATGAACAAAATATATTGCATCTTTTGGATTAGTACGGCTACCGGATTGAAGACATTTCCGTATATATTAATACAAGGAGGCTGCAACCTCCTCTAAAGCCCTTATACTTCAATCCCCCAAAAGTGATGTAGGGAGATTTAGTTATTAGTAGTCGTTTTTTACATTTTCTTTATTGTTTATTATAGCTTGTTAATTTAGTTTTGTTTCATTATTAGTTTGTCGTTTATCTTAGAGGTTATTTTGTTATCGTTTTGTGTATGATTTATAAATAGTCACATTATAATAGGAGAGTTAAATATTTTGAGAATTAAATACTAAAGTTGTGTCTTCTCTTCAAATTAGAAATTTTATACTTATGGAATTTTTTTTAAGTATATTTAGATTTCATGTCCCGTTTTCCGTCCAAATTAGACCAGTGAAATCCTATTCCATTGCATCAAAAAGCCTTGAAGTCACTGTGTTATGCTTTTAAAGGAGATACTATTCCATATGGAGTAAACAGAAAATCAATATAATGAATTACAATATAAAAAGTTATCGTTAACTTTTCAAAAATATTATTTAATTGGACTTAAATTATCTATTCAATTTTTACGTCTAAAATGATATTTAATCAATTAAATCATATTTTATCATTTAAAATTTTGAAAATATTTTTTAATTGACTTTATCATAATTTTTCATTAAAAACGGTCATTATTAATTGAGTTACAAAAGTTGTCATAAAAATTAGTTTTCGGCCTATCTTATAGATATATAAGAAGGGAGAATACATTGTTTTGGGGTTTTGCAGTTAACTGCTTAGTTGCTTCTTCTTCTTTTTTTTTTTTGTTTTAAAGGGAATCTTGTATTTAGAATGGATGAAGTTGTGTGTGTGTGTGTGTATATATATATATATATATATATATATATATATTACTTCAACCAAGCAATCCAATTATCCATAACCCAATTCCTTTTGGTTTTAAATGCAATAGTCAAGATTTATACGCATGGCTTATGAATTCTCTCAGACCACATACTTTAATCTTGTTTGTTTATTTTATTTTATTCATTCTATTTTCTTTTTAAACCTTGTTTGTTTAGCTTTTTGAATTTTAATACTATCATTTGACTTGTTATATTAATGTATTAATAGATGACAAATTTATAATATTAATATATTAAAAGTACATTTTTTTAATTGTTTTTATTGATTGGCTATACTGTGTTAATACTAATTGGACTTTAATATTTATTATTAACTATAACCCGTAATTTAACACTTTAACATTAATTTTATATCAAGATCAATTAGTAGAGTTTATTGTAATTCACTCTCTAGTTTTCTTAATACAAAAAAATTAAGATAAAAAAGCGGGATCGTGCTAGTTCTTTTAAAAGAGATGATAGATGGAAAGAAAGTAAAAATGTATATTTACTCTTTTCCTTAACAGATAATTAAAGGATTCAGAGTAATGTTGGAGAAAATTCGGATTTGGAAGGATGAAAAGAATAGAGAATTCAGAAAGAAGGGTTTGAGGCGTATAGGAATACTTTCCTTTAAGGTTTTATTTGCCCTCACTTCTCAAAGTTTGCTAACGAGTTCTAAATGGCAAATTACCCCCAAGATACAACAAACCCTTGAACACAATATCCAGCAAAAATATTGAGTTCCAGAACAAACAATGTATCTGTATTTTCTGAAGTTCATCGTATAAAGACAGGGATGCATACATCCTCTTTAAGTGTTACAACCTTTCACATAAAGATACCTTTTCAATTTGATGGTTATCTTTTATATGCTGATGCACTTATAACAATAGTTATTTCTATTGTTAATAAGTGCTCAGATATGTGAGAAAACATATCACAAATAGATGCAATGGTTCGAGACCTTTTCAGATCACCAAAACACACGAACACATTTTCCGTCGAAGATTTGCGCTGCAGCGCCCAAACGTGCGCTGCAGCGCACGCTGCTGTACGCTGCAGCGCGCGTGCCTAGCAAAACAGACCCGACGGGTCTGTTTTGCGCAGGCTGCAGTGCCCAAACGCGTGCTGCAGCGCGCGTGCCTAGCAAAACAGACCCGAGAGGTCTGTTTTGCGCAGGCTGCAGCGCCCAAACGCGCTGCAGCGCGTGCTTGCGACAGCCCACTCTTCCCGAATGTGTTTTAATCCAATTTTGTGATATCAAGGTTGAGAGATATATTACAATCTCTCTAACAATCCCCCACTAGATTGTAATATTTCTTCAGAATTAACAACGATAAACACATACATACATGAAGGTATCTTTCGATTTTAACCTTTACTTAGTGACCATACTTCAAAGTATTCACAAGACAATAGTGTGCTTTGCATTAAACTTTGTCTCTTAAGCAAATACCGAAAATATATCACATATGTGTTATCCCATATTTCAAAAATGTTCCAATCGTTTAGCACTATTTCGGCCTTGTGCTCTATCTTGGATTCATGAACATTTACAAGACTAAACCAAGGTCTTGTTAGGAACGGCACCATTCCTCATGTTCACTTAGGTGAAGTT
>NW_010365163.1:337611-337934 GCF_000414095.1 Morus notabilis
TTATCATTTTTAATATCTTTGCAATTAATCAAACCATGTTTAGACATGTATTTCAAAGATCTAAAATTTAAGTGTGCTAAACGTGCATGCCAAACATCAAAAGAATCAACAATATAAAGAGAATTCATATCATCTTTATTATTAACGCTTAGTTTGTACATGCTATCACAAGAATACCCCTTTCCCACAAAGATCACATTCTTAGATACTATACAATTATTGCCCTCAAGTACAATCTTAAGTCCATTCTTACACATAAGACTAGCGGATACAAGATTTTTCCTAATATCAGGAACATGAAGTACATTGTTCAATGTAAGCTT
>NW_010365163.1:338074-362878 GCF_000414095.1 Morus notabilis
TCGGAGGATTTAAATGCAGCCATGTTAGTTTCGGTAATCATGCCAATTTGTAATTCCGAGACCATAGCAAATATGTCTTCGGTTTTCTCTTCAACGGTATTGGCCTTGTTGGTGTTCACTTCTTCCTTTTTCTTCTTGTATCTGCAGTCATTTTGGCGATGGCCTTTCTTTCCACAAAAGAAACAATTTCCAGAAAATTTCTTTTGGCCATTACCTGCCTTCTTGAACTTCTTGTCATTATTGACTTTGAAGTTCTTTGAAAACTTACTAGCTTCGGAAACATTAACTTTAGAGGAATCAACATTTTTGTTCTTAGAATCACAAGACTTAGTCTCTTCTTCTATTCTCAAATGTTTTTGTAATTCCTCCAAAGTTATGTCATCTCTCCTATGAAGGAGTTTCTTTCTATAACCATTCCAACTTTGAGGCAATTTAGCAATAATTGCCCCCACTTGGAATGATTCAGAAATCTCAACCTTCAATTCACGAAGCTTAGTAATAATGACTTGCAATTCATGTATTTGATCTAGAACGGACTTGGTGTCAACCATGACATATTCTAGAAATTTCAAGATAAGAAATTTGTCTGTACCTTCCTTCTCAGTTTTGTATTTGTATTCAAGAGCGTTCCAAATCTTCACCGGAGACTCCATCGAGTTGTAAAGATCGTAGAGCCTATCGGAGAGAGTGTTGAGAATATGACCCCGGCACATGATTTCATCATCTCCTCGCTTCTTCCTTGCAGTCCTCAATTCTTCAGAATCATCCTCCTTTGGTTCAGGAAGTGGCTCCAATTTCGGATCAAGTACATAGGCGATCTTAAGCATGGTGAGAAGAAAGAACAACTTTCCTTTCCAGCGGGTGAAGTTGGTACCATCAAAACGATCAAGTTGAACATTAGGATTGAGGAAAGACGTCATGTTCTTTTCAACCTCTATTGCAGCAAGTTTAAAACCTTAAAGATTGTTGGAGAAAATTCAGATTTGGGAGGATGAAAAGAATAGAGAATTCAGAAAGAAGGGTTTGAGGCGTATAGGAATACTTTCCTTTAAGGTTTTATTTGCCCTCACTTCTCAAAGTTTGCTAACGAGTTCTAAATGGCAAATTACCCCCAAGATACAACAAACCCTTGAACACAATATCCAGCAAAAATATTGAGTTCCAGAACAAACAATGTATCTGTATTTTCTGAAGTTCATCGTATAAAGACAGGGATGCATACATCCTCTTTAAGTGTTACAACCTTTCACATAAAGATACCTTTTCAATTTGATGGTTATCTTTTATATGCTGATGCACTTATAACAATAGTTATTTCTATTGTTAATAAGTGCTCAGATATGTGAGAAAAAATATCACAAATAGATGCAATGGTTCGAGACCTTTTCAGATCATCAAAACACACAAACACATTTTCCGTCGAAGATTTGCACTGCAGCGCCCAAACGCGCGCTGCAGCGCGCCCGTACGCTGCTGTGCGCTGCAGCGCGTGTGCCTAGTAAAACAGACCCGACGGGTCTGTTTTGCGCAGGCTGCAGCGCCCAAACGCGCGTTGCAGCGCGCCCGTGCGCTGCAGCGCACGCTGCTATGCGCTGCAGCGCGCGTGCCTAGCAAAACAGACCCGAGAGGTCTGTTTTGCGCAGGCTACAGCGCCACGCGCTGCAGCGCGTCCGTGCGCTGCAGCGCGCACTCTTTCGCGCTGCAGTGCGTGCTTGCGACAGCCTACTCTTCCCGAATGTGTTTTAATCCAATTTTGTGATATCAAAGTTGAGAGATATATTACAATCTCTCTAACAAGTAATTCCATGCTCGTTCTTTTAAAAGAGACAATAGATGGAAAGAAAGAAAAAAAGAAAGTAAAAATGTATATTTACTCTTTTCCTTAACAGATGATTAAAGGATTCAGAGTAATTCTATGCTCGTTCTTTTAAAAGAGACGATTGATGGAAACAAAGAAAAAAAGAAAGTAAAAATGTATATTTACCTCTTTTCCTTAACAGATGATTAAAGGATTCAAAGTAATTCCATGCTAATTCTTTTAAAAGAGACGATAGATGAAAAGAAAGAAAAAAAAGAATGTAAAAATGTATATTTACATCTTTTCCTTAACAGATGATTAAAGGATTCAAAGTAATTCCTTACTGTATTCTTTCAAAAGAAAGAAAGAAAGGAAAACAAATGTATACTTTCTCTTTTCCTAAACAGATTATTAAAGGATTCAGAGTAATTCCCTTGTTGTATTCTTTCGGAAGAAAGAAAGAAAAAAAAGAAAAAAAAAAAGAAAAGAAAAGAAAAATGCAAAACTCTCATTTTATAATAGTCATCTCTTAATCCTAACTATATTTTTATCAGAATAGATTAACTTAAACAAATTAAGAAGAGGCAATAATGAACACATAGGCAAAATTGATTTCACTTAAATTTTAAAGGGTCAATTTTAGATTTTATTTTTTTAAAGTGGACTTACTATTTTCCTGAAGAGATTATTAAAGGATTTAAAAAAAAAAAAAAAAGAGGAAAAAAAAAACAGATGATTAAAGGTGTATACGTGTGTGAAGTGCATCTGGGATAAGGATATCTCTGTTTTCTTTTGGCTTTATCTTTATGTTTTTTTTTTTTTTTTTTAATATATAGAATGAGATGAACGGTGATCTCACAATTGCATGGTAGCATGGTGGGTAATGCCGTGACGGCTTAACTAATTCAGTGCATCACGTTGACTCCATTAATTCCTTCCAAAATAAGAATAAAATAATGATAACACTAATAAAACAACAAACGGGGTTTCTCACTTTCCCACAATTAATGATTGGTTTAATATGAAAAACATCATCTGTACTCAGCACCACAGAAACCTTATAAAATGATTTGCAAATTGCAATATTCAAGGACTCCTTGCACTTCATTTTCCCCTAAAAACTAATTTTCATTTTCATGAATGCCAATAAGAGTAATTACTTTCAAGTTTCGACTACAAGGGCAAATATTAATTGGGGATCTAATTCATTAATTACATATCTTTTACGTTTGATATTCAAGAACTACCAAAATCATATTAAAAGGCGTTCACAGATAGGCCATACTATGCTGACATGTTCTCGCAACTTACACAATCGTTGATAACTTTGGCAAAGGCATTTATGAAAACACGGCGACCATACAAGGCACGTGGAAAATGTGCACAGCCCATGTGTGTGCGTGTGCAGCGTGCCCTCTTGAAGGTGGATAGTAAAACTACAAGAGTTGTCATTTCAATATATATATATATATATTAGGGTCCAGAATCATGATTCTGGATTCTGGTTCAGAATCAGTGTTTATTTACAGTGATTCTGAATCAATCGTGTTTGGTTTGGATGATTTTGAATCATGATTCGAAATCTGATGTGATGTTTTAAACTAGCTCAAATCATTATTCTAAAACCACTCCCCTTTTAATTCAATGTGATTCAAACCCCTGATTCTGAATCATGGTTTTAGAATCGTGATTTGAACTCAAAATCATGAATCATGATTCTGGTTATATAATCATAATTAGAATCACTCTGGTTTAAATTCTCGTACCAAATGAACCCTTAAAATTTTTAGATAATTTAAGTCATCAACCTCAATCATACTATGTACTATGCTTATGAAGTGAATATAGTGACACTGTTTCAGAAAAGAAATGCTTACAACATTTAAATAATTCAACACGCATTATCTGTTGTAAATCTTGTTATCGCGATTAACAGTACTATAAATTCTTATTCTCCCACCATAGAATTAGAATCTCAAAAAATTTTAAATGCAATTAAGCTTTGCACCCATGCCAAAATAGTTTGGTGTCACCTTGTTGAGAATGATCGACTTAGGTATTAAAATGGAAACTAACATTATGTTTGGTTAGAGAGATGGAGACTAGAATAGAAAGAGAATAAAAACTCAGGCGAGAAAACTCAATAAAGGAACGAACTATTTTTCTTTTATATTATTTGGTAGAAAAACAAAAAGAAAAAGGAGAGATTGTATATACAAATTTATTTTACCAATACCCTTCTATATATATATATATATGTATATAGTGAATGAGATGTGATTAAGAGCAAAATAGTTATTTCATAGCCATGTCTTTTGTGTCACAATTTGTCCGATCTGTTTTCTTTTCTGAATCTATAAAAATTTAAAAATTTATCGATCCTACATATTTTTTAAACTTTCCAATTTCTTTTATTCCAAACAACTCAATATTCTTCTTTCTACTCTAAAATCTCTCCAACAATTTATTTTCGTCCACCTTTCAAGTCTACCAAACAATAGCTTAAAATATAAATAGCTTGTTTGAAATGAAATTTCATAATAGGATAGATGAATTTGTATTACTTAAATCCCAATAGATGTCCAGAGAACAGTGCAAAAGATAGTAAACATCTTATCTTATTAAAAACTAAATATGAACTTATTAGTCTCTAGTAGGGTTATTGTACTAGCAGTGTTTGCTTATTAGTGCTAATAAATATTGTTAAAATTCTATCAAAATAATAATAATAATAAACAAGCGTGTAAAACTAACAGAACTTGAAACATATTTAACAGTTCCAAACATATTTATATTGATAAGTTATTTTTCCTATACCTTATGTAGAATTCTATTCTCATATAAGGCATGAATTTTTTTGCTTGCTAATAGAAATGTTGTATTGATAGAAGTTAGTGCGATTAAGGCGATTGATTCGTAGAATTAGAAAGCCACCTCACAATCTTTGCATCGAGAACTTTCCACAAGATAAAAGTAGATCATTTTCATAATTAATTCCATTTTCTGAAATTCAATGCATGGCTACGACGGAGACCAACTGAGGCACAAAAGTTGTTTCATCGACTGCCCGCATATTGATTTGGAACCTTCATTATGTGCTTGGCTGCCATGGAACTTTGAATTTCTGCATGCAGAGTTGGAACTTCTTATATATAGCAACGAAGTTTGTATATTTCAATAAAAGAAGCAAGGAAGTTTGTATATTTCAATAAAAGAGTTTTCTTTTATCTTTGGTATGTTTGTAAGTTGTTGCAAATTAATGAAGCTAGCATAATTTAGTTGGGAAAACAATCTGGTAGAGGCAAATTAAGATGCAGAACATGGTGATGAAGGTTGATGATTAAGTTAATGATAAGAACCAGAGGCTGATGGTTTATAGTAGGAGGAATAAACGTCAGTGATTAGTGCTGACGTGGATTGGTTGCTGAATAAACTTGTTGAGAAAGTTTCTTTAGTAATTGCCTATAAATAAGGAGCGTTAGAGAGCTTAAGTAGTTTCTGAGTATTGAGTTAGGAAGTAGATGAGAGAATGTGATCTCTCGAATATCACCATTGTAGAACGATTCACAATCTCTCGAATATCACTATTGTAGAGCGATCGAATATCACCATTGTAGAACGATTTACAATCTCTCGAATATCACCATTGTAGAACGATTCACAATCTCTCGAATATCACCATTGTAGAGCGATCGAATATCACCATTGTAGAACGATTTACAATCTCTCGAATATCACCATTGTAGAACGATTCACAATCTCTCGAATATCACCATTGTAGAACGATTCACAATCTCTCGAATATCACTATTGTAGAGCGATCGAATATCACCATTGTAGAACGAATGGTGAACGATTCACAATCTCGAATATCACTATTGTAGAGCGATTGAATATCACCATTGTAGGACGATTCATAATCTCTCGAATATCACCATTGTAGAGCGATTGTTAGTTTCTCTGAATTGAATCTATAGCTTTCCGTTGTTCTGTTTTCTGTCAAATCGCTGTGGTTTCTATCAGTTAACAATGATGATAATAACAATAATAAAAAACTGAAGATTCAAATATTACAAGTTAACGTTTGAGTTTCCAGTGTTGGCCTATTTATATAGACCAAAGACTCATGCCCCCTTCATACACATTCAATGTGGGACTCCTACAAATAAGCCAAAACTCAACATTCTGGTTGTGTTAAATACAAGGGTTTCGCTTAATTAAAGCAAGCAGAAGATTGCCATAAAAGCTGTGTGCAGTGAAGTTACCGTGCTTTTCTTTTCTAATTAATGCGCCACAGGCAGTTCTCTTTGATCGCATAGAATGTATTGTTAGTGCAAGTAAGTTGATTTTTATGGCCGTAAGTTTGTCAAATGTTTACTGTTCCGCTACAACTTATACTATGGCCGTTCTCTTTAACCACTTGCATTATTGAGATAAGTCTCGAAGTACGAACGTCATCAATCTTCTCCAACCTTATAAATCAACACATGCAAGTTTTGTCAACCACCTAAACCATTAACATTGTGGCGGAAAACACGAGTTTAAAAATTATAAGCAAGAATTAGTGCCTTTTTATCCATAATTAGCAAGAAATTAGTGCGTCTTCGCTAATGTTGGAATTAATTTGGTCCTTTTGGTCACCAATTATTATCACTCTCACAATAGTAGCTGATGTGTTTCGCCTACGAAGGTCAAAGATGGCCATCCATGAGGCAAGGAACAAAGGAGAGACTAGACGCTCAAATCAATTAACATCATGAAAAAGGTAGTATAGCGCGTAAGTGGTACGTGGCTTGCGCGACAGCCAATAATATTTGAACAAGTAGCCCAAGCAAAATAGAGAGAGCTAGATATTAGAGACCCGTTCATTTTACCGATTCGAGTTTTACTACAGTAAAAAATTTTTAAAAATAGTGACATTTAAATTTTTTACTACAATAAAAAGCTCTCATATGAAGTCACATCTTAACTTGAATTAGCGAATTAGACGGGCCGACAAAATTGATTTTAGATTATTTTTGAAAATTTATATACATATTTTTTAAGACACAAAAATAAAAATAGTCTGTAAATTTTGTTGTTTAGTAAATATTCTAAAAATGAAAATAAAAATAGAAAATAATAAGAATAATTTTTGTGAAAGAATTAAAAAACGATTGAAAGTTATTTTCACTTTTTTATTTTTATTTTCTAATACTTATCAACAATGATAAAATATATTAATTAATAATTATAACGAAACACAATTTTACTTTTTAATTATACTCAAAATAATCTCTTAAAAAACTAACCAAACATAATTTTAAAATCAATTTTACCATAATTTTTAAAATAATCTTATTTTTGTTTTGTACGGAAAACAAAGGGCATGTTTTTTGTCTAAAAAACTCAAAAAAAGACAACTCGAGTTACAACTTTATTTAAATTCATGTTCTTTTAAGTTTTAATTTTATTCAACTTTACTCAACTTTATTCAAGTTACAACTGTAACTTAAATTATAATTTAAATTTAACTCAAAAATTACAATCAAATAATTACACTCTAAAGAACAACTCCAAAATATCTTGAAAAAGTTATCAAACGACCCCATTATTTTGTTGATTTTGATTTGGAATTCTGCGATGTGATTCGCTATCACCGCTCTCGAAAATCCTCCAACTCCGCGTGAGCCTCACATTCTTCACTCTCGGCCTGACATGTGTATCGGGACCTCCCACTTTCCCAAATTTCACCTTCTTATTCTCTTTAAATTACGGGAATAACACTCCAGTTGTTTGAAATCTTTTTTTTTTAGTGCATTTTATACTGTTGTTGTCCTTGATTGTCTTTGACAGGCAAACCCACTTTCCGGCCTTCCTCCACCAATGTCTCTCTTTCTTTCTTCCCAAAGCACCGCCCCGCCGCCACGGGGTCCAAATTCAACGAACCAAAGCTTTTTCGCATGGCTCTAATAGTTTGTCTTATTGTCTTTATTTATATATATTTTCTTAAGATTAATCGTATTAGTGCTCTTAATATTTAAGAGTCATTTTTACTTTGCTTTTAAAATTTAAAAATTCTCAATTTTTTCCTTAATTTTGAATTTGTCATATTTAAATTTTTTAATGAGAATTTTTGATAAATTTAGACGAAAAAAATGAGTTAAATGTGCTCATGTTATTTTTATTTATTTATTTTTAATATAAATTTAAATAAAAAAATCACGAGCGCATCATTCTTTTTTTTTTATTATTCGTTTTTAACAGACTTTTAAATAAAAAGAGTTAAATGAAAATAATTTAAAACTCATAAATATAAAATGAATGTTTTTAAGTTTAGAGGCAAACTAGAAATGTAGGAGACACCAATAATAATAATTTTTTTTTTTCATAACTTGTGTTGATGAAGCTCATCTTGGATGTAATTTTGACAAGTACAAATACATTGTGAATCTCCCAACCACCCCTGTAATTAGATTATTTTCTTTTACGCATTGTCATTGAAAGATTATTGATGCGAACTTTTAACCCTCAATGACAAAAAAATTGAATTCAGTAGATGGGGCTAATGACAAACCTCTTGACCGTTGTGCTAAATATTAGAGATTCAAAGATCAATATGGACTCGTTTAGTTTATGCGTTTAAATTAGTCATTTTTTGTTCGGGCATTTAAATTTTAAATTTTTTGTGAGAAAAACATTATAGCAAGAATTAAAATCATAAATTTAAACGCATGAAATAAATATGGCATATAACTTTCATCATGCAAAGTCTACACTTTATTTACACTTGTTTTTTGGAGTATAAAAATCTCTAAGTAATGAATAATTGCTCCTCATTTTGCTTACTTCAGAAGCACATACTACTTTACAATTTTGAGCTGAACTTCTGTATTCTACAGTGTGTGGCTGTGTGCTATGTGCTACAAACATTAGGGGTGATATGGTAATAGTGATATGAAAAAATAAATAATAAAAGCCGTAGAATATGATAAAAATCTTACAACTTCAAAACAACGTCCCACCGAGAGAAAGTATGAAAATTACCCTACCAAAAAATGTTCATGTAGCTAAAATAAGATCATACCAAACTATGCCAATAACCAGTCATAGGCATACAACCATAAAGGGGCTTTTTTTTATTATTTTTTATTTTTAAAACCAACCAATTGGCATTCTAGTAATTTCATCCAATCATAATGGGCATATATTTTAGTCACGTTCATTTTGCGAATTTAAATTAAGACATGATATTTTTTAAGAGTTTAGTTGTAAAAATTTAAAATTTAAAACTTAAATTGGTGAAATATATATGACTCGTTTAGTTTATTAATTTAAATTTTTAATTTAAATTGAGATGTAATTTTATGTGAGAATTTTTTATTATAATAAAAAAATTAAATGTAATTATTTTTAAGAATTTTTTATTATAATAAAACTTTAATTTTAAATTTAAATAGTGAAATGAATGGGATTAAGTTATTGTTATTTCCTCAAAGTTATTTTTGCGTCATTATTTCCACGCGAATTCGTGAGTCTATAACTCTATATATAACTCCCAGGAAGTCCACAGACAAATTGTGGTCTCAGTTCAACCAAAACTCAGACTCCTCCAGGCCCGCACAGTCTAGAACCACCCCACCATCACCACCACCACCACCACCACCACAACCACACCTTTCCATGGCGGCAAGACTCACGGCCGCCACAGCCCCCAAGCCCTTCCGCCTCATCCAATCCTCCTACCTCCTCCCCAAACACTCCTTCCTTCCCCTTCCGAATCTCTGTCCCCGGAGCAAGGCGGTTCTAATTCGCGCTCGGCCGAGACTATGCTTGACGATTTGCGTTCTAATGGAGGACAAGAAGCGGGGCGCTTCTCCGGCGGAGAATTCGGCTGTCGAAATCCCCGTGAATGTCGACCCTCAGATCTCGCAGCGCGCCGCCGAGAAGCTTGCCAGGAAGAGATCGGAGAGGTTTACTTATCTCATCGCCGCCGTTTTGTCCAGCTTCGGGATCACTTCCATGGCCGTTATGGCGGTTTATTACAGGTTTCACTGGCAAATGGAGGTAGCGTATATACTTTCTCTTTCTTCAATCACAGTAAGAATATACCCCTCTCTCTCTCTAAACCATGAAATTGTTTTTCTTTGGGGCAGGGTGGAGAGGTTCCGTACTCTGAAATGTTCGGTACATTTGCTCTATCTGTCGGCGCAGCTGTAAGTTTCATCTTCTACTGACCAAACTTTTGGGTCGTTTTTTTTTTTTCGAATGCTAAATTGAATCGAGTGTTTTGTGATTTTAGGTGGGTATGGAGTTTTGGGCAAGATGGGCTCACAGAGCTCTTTGGCACGCTTCCTTATGGAACATGCACGAGGTTCGTTTCCGATTTTCTTTTCCTGCTTTTTTTTTTCCTGTTTGGATGCTGAGAAAATGAGAGTTTTGCTTGCTCCCCAAAGAATCCGAACACGAAAGAAACATGACCAATATAGCATTCGATTTCTCAACCACCAGAATCACTAATTAATTGGAAATTTTGCAGTCTCATCACAGACCCAGAGAAGGCCCTTTCGAGCTCAACGATGTGTTCGCCATAGTCAATGCAGTCCCGGCCATAGCTCTTCTCTCATACGGTTTCTTCCACAAAGGCCTTGTCCCAGGACTCTGTTTCGGTGCGGTAAGTTTCTTTTCTTTTCTTTTCTTTCTCTCTCAATATCTTCCAAATCTGAATTGCTGACTTTTCTTTAACGGCTTCTAATCATTAATTAATTGATGGGGGATTATCAATAATCTTTTTTTGTCACTAAAGTAACCCTGTGTATTTCCCGTATTAACATAGTTGACCACTCCATGGATTGCAGGGTCTTGGAATTACAGTTTTTGGCATGGCCTACATGTTTGTCCACGACGGTTTGGTCCATAAAAGATTCCCCGTGGGTCCCATTGCCAACGTGCCTTATTTCAGAAAAGTGGCTGCTGCCCATCAGGTTAAATATAAAAATATATACCCACTACTTCCTTACTTTTAATACAAATTTACTGGTTTAGTTTGTCGATTTGAGTTTTTAATTTGAGTTAAGATGTAATTTTATGTGATAATTTTTTATTGTAATAAAAAAGTTAAATATGATTATTTATGAGAACTTTTTAGTAAAACTTAAATTTTAAACTCGTTCATATTAAATTAATTTTTGTGAACATTTTTCCCTACTAGAATCCAACGGTTAAGATTTTTTCTGATTTGGATTTCTTTTGGGTTTTTTAGCTCCACCACTCAGACAAATTCGAGGGTGTACCATACGGCTTGTTTTTGGGACCTAAGGTTCGTTCCTTCTTTTTTTTTTGTGGGTGATTCAATTTATTTATTTATTTATTTATTTTTAAGGCAGAGACTGAATTGAGTGTGGTGAGGTGCAGGAAGTTGAAGAAGTTGGAGGTCTTGAAGAGCTGGAAAAGGAGATCGATAGGAGAGCCAAATTGTACAAGAATTCATGATTGAGAAATGTAATAACTTTGAGAGCAATTTTGTATTACAAAGTGAACGAAAAAAAAAAAAAAAAAAACTTTGAAGTATGAGTTCTACTTGGGTTAAGCCTACAGTTTTGTGTGGGGATTACTGTCGTAATGCTGTACCAAAGTCTTTTTTACCAGAGAAGAAGTACAGTATCTATGGGATTTGTGTATTACTTTTAAGAGCTAAAAGTATTAGTTCTAAAGCTTAAATTCATTTGCTTTATTTTCTCTTTTTGGACAAATATCAAATTATAATTGCCGTGTTTAGAATTATTTTTATTTTTATTTTTTTATATTTTTTAAGAAAAAAAATAAAAATAATTTTAAAACAACATTTGACATAATTAAAGATAAAAAAATAGAAATAAAAATAATTTTTTGGTTTAGTGTAAAATGAAAGAAAAATGAAAAACGATTTTTAGTCGTTTTTCATTTTTTATTTTCATTTTCTCTTCTCTCAAGCAGAGATAGAGACATTAATAGATTTTTTTATACTGAAAATAATCTCTTAATAAAATTATTAAACATAATTTTAAAAATAATTTTTATCTGAAATTAAAAACGATTTCATTTTTATTTTCATATAAAAATTAAAATCATTTTGAAACGATTTTTAAACGCACCAAATATGTCCTTTTTGTCTTTCTTCATTTATGCTTGCTGTGAAAGTAGTTTATAATGAATAGAAAAACAACCAAGCGGATCAACAAACCCAAAAAAACTAGAGGTCCATTGCACTCTCTTGCAAATGAAGTTCTGTTGATAAAATGGATAGTAATCGAACGCTCGAATTATGATAGTTGACTTCCATTTCGGCATTTCCCAATCTCAATTATGTAGCCCATAACTATTTTGCCTTTTTGCTAAAGATTTAAAAAAAAAAAAAAAAAAAAAAAAAAAAAAAACCCACATTCCCGAAAAAAAAAAAAAAAAAAAAAAAAAAAAAAAAAAAAAACCACCATGTCCGGATTACCCACTTAGGACACTATATGCGGATTACCCCACTTCTTATTAATTTGTTGTTGACCTACAAAGATTCGAAGCAGAACAGAAAATGAATAATAAAGCGGTCAAATTTTTAATTCTAGTCAACTATGTTCGCCTTTGATGTTTGTTCGACAATTCCTTTTACGGGTAACAAAACTTCTCCAAATAACTTGTAATGTTTATTGTTTTAATCGGCCAAGTTAGCAAATTTCAATAGTTACTTTACGATGTTACTCTATGTTTCTAAATGTCAAACGGGATTAAAATGATATCAAAATAGAAAAGTAGATAAAACTTATAGTTTTAATGATTATTTCAATATTTATTTATCAATAAGTATCATTGTTTTAATCGGTAAATATTAATCTAATTGTTATAATAAATTAAGTAGTAGATTAAAAAATATTATGTAAATAATAAAATCAAATTCTTATCATATCACATCATTAAATTTTTATATTTGATGAGTAACTACTAATAGAAACGTAATTAAAAATTTGTTCACATATACACATATAATTGATATATTAAGGCCTCATTCATTTCACCGATTCAAATTTTCAATTTAAGTTTTTACAGTAAAAAACTCTCAAAAAATATCACATTTCAACTTAAATTTAAAAATTTAAATTCAACGAGGCATAAATTAAAGTTCAAAGGAATGTCCCACAATAGGGCAATGTCTCACAATAGGGTATCTTTCATATCCTATCTAAAAATTGTCATATTACCAAATGCCCCCTCTCTTTATTATTATTATTATTATTATTATTATTATTATTATGTAGGGGGTGAAAAGACGTGTACTAAAAACCAAAAGTTTACACGTTAAGCACTTTGGTGGAGGTGAGTCAACCAACCACCTAAGACAAGTGGCAATACTGCTGTTCCCTCACGAGCCTAAAAAGTCATTTTGTTCGGTTCGTAGACAGTGGTCTCAACTAGAAAGGGGGCTACGTGTGCCTTGCATAGCCGATCTCTGTTTAACGGACCCTCAAACTCAACGTCATCTAATGCAAAAAAAGGCAACCTTTTTAGTGGCCCATGCACTTAAAGAAGTTTTTTTTTTAACACTTTATTTATTTCGTAGATTTAAAATTTTAATTTAAATAAAATATAAAATTTTTTTAAAATTTTTAATTATAATTAAAAAATTAAATGTAATATTTCTGTAAAATTTTAAATTATAAAAATTTTAAATTAAAAATTTAAATCAGTAAAATTAACGAAACTTAAATAATTTCACTTTGCTAAGTCCAAACGGATAAAGAGTACCCCGCCACTTTCGGTTTTAAATTTTTTTAATTCTTTATTCCCCAACTCTTGAGTGGGGTTGTCTAATTAGTTTTCTGTTACCCGTCAAATCATGCCGAAAGAATATCCATCCACTTTTTGATGCAAGTTTCAAACCTCAAAACCGCTTGGTCATAAGGTTTAATCGTATTTTATTACGTTAAGCCATGTTCTCTTTTGGTTGGTTCCGACATCAATGTGCACTTTTCTTTCTTTTTTTTTTCTTTCCTTTTTTTTTTTTTTTTTTGATGATGAGGAGATTTATCTTATTATCTTATCTTTTGGAGTTTGATCTCAACCCGCAAATAATGTATTGGAGACAATGATGCCAATTGCCAATTTGCAATTCAATGAATTGTGTCATCTCTTATCAATAATTGTCTGGATAGGATTATTTTTTAGCGTTTACTTATAGTCATGGTGTTATTTATTTTTAAGGATCTTTTGATCAATCTTCGATGAATTTTGTGTGTTTTGATTCTGTATGTCCATTATATAAAAAAAAAAAAAAAAAAAAAATCTCAATGAATTGTGCTGAGGAAGTAGTTGAAATATCAAGAAGTTTGTACTGTTTTGATGGAAATAAGCAAGGTTGAAGCAATTAAAAAAATGGGAGAATGAAGTAAATAGTATATTTATACTAAACAATTAAATTATATAGTATATTTTAAAACTATTTAAAGTAAATAGTATTTATCGTGTAAATGTTCCCTTTATCTTAATAAAAAGATTTTTTTTACATAAATTTTTTTTTTAAGACTGATAAAAGATAATTTTTTATGTAAATAAAATTTTTTTACCCGTCATAAATAAAAAAATTACACGTTAAATTGCTATTTTTTTTAAGTTAAATATGACAATTTACACGTTAAACTGTTATTTACTTCAAATAGTTTTAAAATGTACTATTTATTTAAGTCTTGTTTACTTCGCAGATTCGAGTTTAGATGTGACATTTTCTGAGAGTTTTTCACTGTAACAGAAAAAGTTAGATGTGACATTTTCTGAGAGCTTTTTACTGTAGAAACCTAAAACTGAAAACTCGAATCGGTGAAATGAACGAGGCCTTAATTTATTTTTATAAATTTTAAATAGTTTTAAAACGTACTATTTACTTAATTTAGTTTTATAAATCTATCATTTATTAAAAAATTCAGTATAGTAATATTAGGTAATTTAATTAGTGGAGGCCTAATCGTCAACAATAAAACCAACCGTCTCTTTCAGAGGAAAGGGGGTCGTCGGCAGGAAATGTGAAAACAAAAAATAGAGTTGTATAGAAAGTGTAAAACATTATGATGTTGGAACTTTGAAGTATCATCCTCTTTTGTTATGGTTGGTTCTTTTTCGATGTATTTTCAATTTTAAACGCCAAAAATTTGTTTCCTAATTTCTGAATTATTGACTTGGTACACGTGTACTGTATTCTCAGAAAAACAAAAGGAACTAATTAGTAATTAGGGCCCAACGACAGACTATAATTATCTGCCGCCGGACCAACCAGAGATTTCGACAGACAAACATCTATTTCACTAATGGTGGCCGTTGGGCCCATTCTGGTTAACTGGTCTCCCATTTTCTGCTTTAGACAATTGCCTGTACATTATCTTACGAGCCACGCGTCCTTTTCTACATACAATACAGAAAAATAAAATGAAACACAAAAGAATCACGACTCAAAACAAGCCTTTAATCAGTGAGTTTTTGATGGTTGCATAGAATGAGAAATTGTAGTGTGTTGATTAGTTTAAGCATAGTAGGCAATAAAGAAGAGAGACATTGCTCAATGATGTTAAACATCTGTCAATATACATAGATCTCGTAATATAAAATTAATAGATAAGTTTTATATTTTATTAGTTGTAGTACTCTGAGTCGCTAAGGTTGTGAGTCACGACTTACGAAATGTAGGGCTTGTTCTTTTCGATCAAAACTCAAAAAAAAGTTTAAACTAAAGTTATAATTTTATTTAAGTTCATGTTCTTTTGTAAAATTTGAGTTTGAACCCAGGTTTTAACTTGAGTTTGGAGTTAAAATATGAGTTTAAATTCTCCTTTCAACTTAAGTTCTTAAACTGAAACTCAAGTTAATGAATAATACTATTTTTTCTATTATTAGAAACACTATAACTTTTTCGTTTTAATTCTGATTGAGATGTTTTTTTTCTATGCGTTCACAATGAAAAGACGAATAAAACCTTATCCATATACCCTATTAAAATTTTTCATCAACATTGAGTTTTTATTAAAATACTATTTAAATACAAATTCAAGCTTTGAACTACCCAAACACAAATTCAAATAGATTCTCAATTCAAACCATAACTCAAATGTGCACATCTAAACACAAACTCAAGTTAAACTTCAACATAAGTTATAACTCAAATTCAACTCAAAATCTACACTCAAGTCATCATAACTCAAAAATGTAACCGAACAAAGCATAGCATCTCATATTGAATGATAATATAGTAAGGACAACGTTAAGCAGCAAAGGAAATGAATGTGGAATCTGGGAGGCATCATTGGCCTCATAGATTTGGCCACGATATTGCAACGTGCACACTAAGCATTCAAGTCCAACCCTTTTGGAATTGGAGGTTTTAGAGAAAAATAGGAAAATAAAAATTAGAGTAATTTACAGTAAAGTCACAAAAAGAACTCACTTTTGGATTGCCCCCCACAAAAATTGAAACTTAAGATCTATACCACACAATCTACGGAGTGTTACGGTTGATTGAACTGTTATGTCTAATGTTTCAAAAAAAAAAAAAAAACTTGTATTTCTAGTGGAATGCTGGTATAATATTCTCTCCTGACTATATTCAATACTATGATATGCATTCTTTGTTTGCTTCAAATTCCCAATGTCAAGTCTTTCCAATGTTGCTAAGTTTCCCGATCCAACTTAAAGTATGAACAGTCTTTCCAATGTTGCTAAGTTTCCCGATCCAACTTAAAGTATGAACAGTTTTATTCGCGATGTATGATAGAGTTTTTAATTTCATACAGACGTATCAAATATTATAGGTTGATATATGCATTTTCGGAACTTCTTACGGTAGGGTATTCTTACCAGTAGTGTACATATGTTTCTGGATGAATTAGATTTGCTTTTAAAGAATATTGTGACCCGCAAACAAACATCAATTTAAGAGAACTTAGTTTTGACTTTTGAGTAGTGCTGTAGTTACATGCATTTTTTGTAAAAGAATTGGTAAATTTTAGAATGTTATGATTTTAGCAGAACAAAGCTACTAATTTTGCTTATTCGAAGTACTCAAAAACGAAATCTCAGAATTACCAAAGCGCCTATGAGTTTCATACAATTTTAAACATACTGACCCATTTTATTTCACCGATTCGAGTTTTGTTACAGTAAAAAATTCTGAGAAACAGTCACATCTATTTTTTTTTTTTTTTTTTGCTACAGTAAAAAAGCTCTCACATAAAGTCATCTCAACTTAAATTAAAAACTCGAATTAACGAACTCATCCTGTAGGCAGCTAATCTTGATCAATAAGGTCAAGTGACAGATTGAGAATTTCCTTGATCTTTTTTTTTTCCTTGATTTTGATTTCAAACAGTTTTTTTCCACGCTATGAATTCTAAAAATCCTGAAGACTATACAGTATACACTAAAAATATTAAACTCCTTATTTAGTTGGTATAACGTGGAGATAACCTTTACAAAAAAACATAATCATTTTGTTGCTTCTGGTTGCAGATGAGTAATTAATATTGGAGCACATTAATTAACCAAATTAACAAAAAAAAAAAAGAAAAAGAAAAGAGCAACAGATCTTTTTCCTGAAATTTTGGTTTCTTTCAAAACCCAATCAATGTTTTCTCTTCTGCTCAAAAAAGCCAAAAACAAAAATAATGAAAAAAAAAGGAATGTACATGTGTGGATGATCTGCATAGCTTAGCTAACCCCTTTCTTCAGCTTTCTCGTCCTCTTTAATTTATCACCAAGGGAGGTTAGACATTCCAAAGTACATATATCTATGAATTAGCAGACTATTAATTCGAAAAAAGAGCATAAATTAAAAAATGATTAGCAGGGTCTGCCAATGCCACACACAAGGGTTCCGGCATAGCGAGTGAGTCTGGTGACAAAGGTGCCAGGCTTGTACTTGATCATGCCCGGCCTCGAGTATCGCCTTTTCGAAAGGCGCTTCCCCGATTGAACAAAGAATGCCCCGTTCATCAATAGGTCTCCCTCGGACCTCCATCTCCAGTTCTTCCAGTCGCTCTCCGGAGCATAGTCCCTCTTGGTTACCTTCATAATTAATAATGCCATACAAACCAAAGTCATTGATATTTATCAAATCAAATCATGTGAACAATCGAAACAAAAATTTGAGTTATCACCGATTCAAGTTTAGAATTTGAGTTTTGTTACAGTAAAAAGCTCTCAGAAACAGTCATATCTAACTTTTTTACTACAATAAAAAGCTTTTACATAAAGTCATATCTAAACTCGAATCAGTGAACTAAACATGCCCTAACTTGAGCCATTTATTATAGCTTAATTAAAACATAAATGAAATATGAACCTTTCAATAGTAATAGAAGTATTGGAATGATTGAAACTCATTCACAAGTTTTAAAGTCTATATATATACATACATATATATATATATATATTTATTTATTTATATAAACCTTGTAAACACGTGAGATGTTGCGACTTTGATAGGATATTGTAGGTACCTGTTTAGCATTTAGATCGAGAGGGGCAATGAACCGGTTGCCCTGGCTGATGATGGTGGGATGCTGGCTACCACCAATGGCGTACATGAGCCAGTGGGTGTAGTCATTGTTTACGACATGGAAGAATCCCCATCTGCACCTTGGCATTCTCTGCACCAATCCTTGCCCAAAGTGGTTGAACGCAACCGTCACTTGCATTCTTTGGTCATCCGAATAACTGTCGCTTGCTCCAAATAACATCACCTGAAATAATTATATGCATATATATACATATATATATATATAGGCAAAACCTACAATTAATCCAAGGTCATATATAGTTGTATACTACTATATCTATATAATATTGAACAAAAAGCCATCATTATTAACTTACTATGGTACGCATTCATTAATAATTCTTTCATGAACGTGCTTTCATTTGTCAATTTTAATTCGTCAATGGTTTTAACCATGCGCACATATTCATATGAATCGATTCTGAAACTCACATATTATTATTTTAAGAACTAAAATTGACGTGTCACCACCGATAGCATATAATCATTACACAAAAACTTAAACCTATACTATTTATAAATAGAATATTTTACTTGTAATAAAACTAGGATTGTGTTGTCCTAAAATTTATTTAATATATTCGCGCGCTTCTTGTTTACAAATTCTAAAACGTTTATAGATCATGATCATTGTTAATTATGTTAATTGTTAATTTACTAACTAATCAATTTAAGAACGATACATAATTTAGTACTTATGTATGTTAACTTCTAAAGTTTATAATTAGTTACCTCGTTGTGGTGAGTGAAGTGGCAGTTGGAGATGGTAATGGCGGTGGACCCCATAATGGCGTCGATTAGGCCATCTTGGCAGTTAGACATGGAAACGTGGTCGATCCAAATGTGGGATGATCCGAAGATGGAGATACCATCACCGTCACTCTTAGTCCTGAAGCCAATATGATTAATAGAGTCTCTAATGTTGCCACCACTACCCGCATTGATGTCATGGATGTGTATGTTATGGATTATGACGTTCTTGACAAACTGGATCGTGATGCCGGCACCGTAGGCGATGCGGACATTGGCTCCTCTGCCATCGATGGTCTTGTCACCAGTCATGATGAGCTCCTCGGAGAGGCGGATTATCATGCTACGGGCGAAAATGATCCATAGAGGCGCCTTCTGGATGACGGCGTGGCGGAGAGTCCCCGGCTTAGGGTTTACGAGGTCAGTATCGGAGGAGTCGGTGACGACGTAGTAGCGGCCGAATTTGCCACCCACGGAGTTGCGGCCGAAGCCACGGGCGCAGTCGGCGAGGCGCTTGCGGTTGCTGGCCCAGTTGGGGTCACACCTCCAGCAACGGTCTATTGGGTTAGTGGCCATGCATGGACCTCCCTTCTTGTTTTTCTTTCCCCGCAACACTCTTCTTGTGCTGTTTTTCACCGTAAGAGCCCTGCATGCACATATAATATTCATGGGTTGTGTATTGCAATTCTGTATCGCAACATTCTTAATTAGATTATGGACAGTGATATATATATATATAGTCATAATATTCTTTTGAACACGTCAAGCGATAAACTATGTGGATTTTTACGTATCGACAATCGTATAATTGGCATTGTTAGTGTGTGACTTGTACGTAAAGTTTTTTCTTGTAAAAATTTATATTCTACGAATGAAATGTCAAATTTTTGGACCATAAATATAATATTACGACCCGTCTTTTTTTTCTTATCATATGTTGCAGATAATTTTATCATGCATTGGTTGGTGTACGATGTAATTATTTGATTTGTTAAAAAAATTACTCTCTCAAATTGACTAACATCCAGTGTTTCAAAAAACGTTGCATTGGTATATATAGACAACACATTTACATGTGAATTATGACAACTAAAATGATTCATGCAGTTTAATTAGATGACGGATGATTTGTTTTTCTTCACGATAAACATATACAGATATAGATATAGACAGATAAATTGCTCATATATATAAGATATATGGTTGGACTCACTCCTCCACATCATAGTTTAATTGATTTGTGACTTCCTCAGGATGAGGGTGGTAAGCTTGGAGAGCATCTTTCTGGGCTTGCTCGGCTCTACTTTTCCAATAATCATCAAACTCGGCAATGTGGGCATGAGCCATTAGTGCAGCCGAAGCCAAGAAAAACAAAAACACGTACGTTTTTGTGTTAATTTTTATTGCCATTTTTTGTTGTCTTTTTGTTGCCCCCTCTCTCGTCAATGAGGAAAGCTGTTATTGGTGAAGGCTTAGGTCTATGTTTCTGAATCCAGGACGAAGGAGACCCAGCCAACCCCAGCAGCTCCGACAAGGTTTATGAAACCTGCAAGTAATAAACCGGTTTTGGTTGAGAAGAAGGGGGTCTTAAGTCTTAAGGGAATGACTTGCTTAAATATAAAGACAATTAGAAAGAGCAATGCCCGTAAGGCCATTAAAGCAATTGCCTAAGGCCACCCTTAAATGAAGGCCTCTTGTTATTATTAGGATCATTAATTAATAACCGTTATTACTCCTTTACACCTCAAGGTTTGTTAGAAACCCCATAGCTAATTACGCCTTTTAAGCTCAAATTAATATTGATTAGTTTATTCTTGTTTAACAAAACAAATCACATTATTTAGGTCTTAGTTTGATTCCCTAATTAGAACTCATAAAACAATAATTAGTATTGAAAGATGTATATTTATACATAGATCTACTTACTTATCTACCAATTTGTTTATGAACCTTTCCACCAATACATGACGCACAGACTATATATATATATAATATGCTTTCTAACCAAATTGTTACTGCAATGGCAACGAGTAATCGGTGAAAAGGGTGATAAAATCAACCGGAGATGGAAAACTATTGTGCTTTTCCGAGTGTTAATCTTTGAAATTTGTTGTAGGGTTATGAAGTTAGTGGCTCGGATCTCGAATGGAGTAGCTTCATGGACAGACTACAAGAAGCAGGAGCTCGTTTGTGTACCGGTCATTCGGTGTCGAATGTGCAAAGAAGAATTGGCTCAAGGTTGCCCAATGCCGTAGTTATTTCAAGCGCTGTTCCTCAAAACAATGTATAGATTTTACACGCAAAGACTGTTGGAGTACCTGTGTGAGTACATGTTGTTTGTTGTGGGTATTTAGTTTTGCATCTTTTTCCATGAGTATTTTGAGATATTGTTTTATCATTTGACCTCCTCTGTAAATTTTCTAATAGCAGATGTTTAATTTTTATCCTGTTTTCGTATTTTATAAACCGGTTCAATGTTTTTGTTACATTGGTGATTCTGCTGGATTTGTTATCTCAGATACAAGCGAGATTACTGGTTGGCAAATCTGACACAGCACCACAAGCTAATAGCTGTAAGTGGTAGCCACGGTAAGGATGTGAATGAACACCTACTATTTAGTCCTATACTTTTAGTATCAGCAAGATGGTGGAAAATTTAGCGGTGTGTTTATATATACACACATTCATGTAAATACCTCCCTTGAGGGACAATCCCACAATTAAATTATGATATTTAAGCTAGTTTACTAGTTGATACTCTTTTTTGTCCCCCTTTCCTTTTACATGTTTTGTAATGCAAATTTTAATGATCGCAGGGAAGAGTACAACTGCAGCTATGCTTGCTTCCGTTTTAAATGCAATGGGTGATGATCTTACGGCTATAGTTGGAGCAGATGTGCCGCAGGTACTTTGGATATGGTAGTGTTTCTATTTCCTGCATCAGCCATTCGCTCATGCTTAATAAACTATAGTTTCTCCTTTTGTTGAATTAGTATTTGCAGCAATATCTTTTGCTTTGCCTGGTTATAATAGTTGAATTAATTTTGGTGGAAAGGATCTAAAGTTGTTGAAAAATTAATACTCAAACTCTTCTTGTGTGCAGTTCCCAGATGGTAACGTTATCTCAGGAAGCAGTGAAACATTTGTACTAGAGGTAATAACCTTCACGATGAGTTGACTTTTTTAGCAGATCTTTTAAGTTTTTAAGCTATATATATGTTTAAAACATATAGATACTTAAAAACATGACCTTGCCTTTTAAATATTGAACGGTTCATGTAATATTTAGCCTTAAAATGGTGTATTGTCCTGCCCCCTCCAAAGAAGAGGGCCTAAAAATGTGGAAGGATGTAGTCGTGTATGGAGACTGAATATGTAATACATTATTCCTCTAATATCGATCAGTAATAACAGAAAGCTGTGTTTATCATTGGGAACATGGTGAGGTTTCACTGGTTAATCGTCATACTTCAAGTTTCTTCTTTCTCTACTGAGGCTGAAAATGCTTTTCCATGTTGAATCTTTACTTATTTCATATTCCCAAGGATTTTGGTCTTATGCTTTTACATTTAATATCATTTGGTAGGCTGATGAATATGATGGTTGCGTCTTGAAATTATCACCTTATACAGCCGTTGTTACGAATCTGGACTGGGAACATGTGGATATTTTTCCAAATGAGGTTCGGCATCTTATTATTCCTACTGTACGGTGCTTCTTTTGGTATACGTGGAACATTATGTGTTTAGTTGACTTGGCAGATTTTCTGTCAGTTAGGAAGCAGTTAAAACCACTTTTAGGACATTCCTGAACCGAATCAGGAAGAATGGGCATCTCATTATATGCGGGGATAGGTAAATTGCTAATATGCTATACACTTTTGAAATGATCTATCTTCAGCTTTAGTCGAAGTGACCATTATTATCTTGATGATGCATTTTGGGTAACGTAGGTTACAAAAGGTCTTTTTTTTTTCCCTAATTTTTGCCTAATATGTCTGAAAATGAAATTTCTGTGGAAGGATAAAACAGTAAGGGTGCATGTTCCTTGCTAAATCACAGTAAACAAGCAATTGGATCAGATGCTTTGGAGGGTGCAACATCAGTTCTAAGCTCAAAACAATTTGGCGATAGCTATAACATAACAACTTTCGGAATTGCAAGTTCTAATGAATGGCATGCGTCATCAATTCATCAAAACTCAGAGGGTGGTAGTGATTATACACTGGTACAATTTTTCATCCAATGAATTCTCAAGATCAAAGTGTTAGAAAAATTGTTTTAGGGTGAAAACCTTCACCAAATACCGGATCGTTCATGTTGTATCACCAAGAATTTATGATCTAAACGGAAGCATACCTGAATCAGTCATGATGGAAGCAAATCACAAGCCTTGCGGTTAGTCTTCCAAATCTACACGTAGTCCTTTAGAGTTTCCTTTGGATTCTCTCTATTCTCTTTGATGATAGGATGTCAGAAATAGAATGAAACGTACATGTGATTTGGGGACCATAACCGTATATAAGTTAACTGCCTATTAACTTTCATTATTTCTAATTTGGCCCATCATAAAAGTAGAAATAATGATTTGGTCTCTACACATAAAAGACACACACTTAATTAGATGCATTAAAGCCTAAAATACTTAAAACCTTATCAGATCACTTTAAATGGGCTCAACCTAATATGATAGCCTCTAACACACAATAATAAACATATAAGCCCACATGGTAAATTAAAACCCAACAATCTCCCACTTTGGCTATATGTGTCACCTTATAATTGTGCGTTAAAAATAACCTTATGAGTACTCAGAATTTTGCTATCATTACCGAATGCATCCCCAAACAATCCGGTCCATCAATCATATCAACGTAGGATCAAAGCGGCTTTCGCTACATTTATCGTAACTAAACCCATCAATGGTCACATATACCGATATAACCGAACGACATGGATCAAGCATGGATGTGTAGCATGGAAATTACATGCAACGTGATCTAAACATGCCTATTTCCAACTGGTCCAACCTTATACCTAAGTGAGATCAATTTCAAGCAAGTTCAGAGACAAAATAAACCAAATACTTTATAACTGAAAACAACCAAAATATCCATAAACCATATCCGAAGTTTACCATAACACGTGTTTAAATCTAAAAAGCAACTAAAGCACAAACTTCCACTAAAATTACATATCCTTAAGAGATACAACACCCATATGAGCGGTGTGCTCATGAAAGACCTTGGGTGGCAATCTCTTAGTAAGCGGATCCGCAACCATGGAGTTTGTTCCGATGTGCTCTATAAACATCTGTCCACTCTGAACTCTTTCTTTAACAACTAGGAACTTGATGTCTATATGCTTCGACTCCGTCGAGCTCCTATTGTTGTTGGAATATAAAACTGCTAACTTATTGTCACAAAATAACTTGAGTGGTCTTTCTATGCCATCCACAATGCTGTTGGGAATAGTGTCCTAGAAGCATGAGATGTAATAGGATATTTATTATTTATTTAATAAAAGAGTTTATTCATTATTTTATGTGCATATATTTATGAATATTTTATGAATATCAATGAAAATTCCATGATTATTTATGTAACCTTAAACATTGTATATAAGTGTCATATACGAGAGGATAATGTTTAAGGATAATAATCAAAAAGCAATGTTCATAATGAATTTAATTAAAGTTCGGAATCTTTAATTAA
>NW_010365163.1:362943-363367 GCF_000414095.1 Morus notabilis
TGGTGAGATATTGAATGAGTGTATTTCGCATAATGAGATTATGTGGAACAAGGACACAGACACAATATGAATTTCTAATAATTCCGTTAAGTATAGAAATTCTAATTGAGTCTACCGATGGTCATATAGAGGATGATCTTAATCCTGAGTTCTTAACAGACTCTTATTTATGGATTTGTGTCTTTTGATTTACTCGGTACGGATTCTGAGATCCTGAATCCTATTCCTTGTATTTTGGAGACATGATGAAGTAAGTAGTCGGGAATGTTATTACACGAGATGGAATCCATTCTTTCTTAAGAAAGAAGTAGATAAATAATTCTCTTGAGGGTTGATTCGGTACTTGGACCAGTAGGAGCTCTGATTCATGAATGTGTTTTATGAATCACTGTCCAATAGAGAATCAATGGTACTCAAGGATAAA